>NC_091246.1:108659242-108962272 GCF_042477335.2 Ovis canadensis
GCAGAGTATATCATGAGAAATGCCAGGCTGGATGAAGGAGAAACTGGAATCAAGATTGCCAGGAGAACTATCAGTAACCTCAGATATGCAGATGACACCACCCTTACGGCAGAAAGCAAAGAACTAAAGAGCCTCTTGATGAAAGCGAAAGAGGAGAGTGAAAACGTCGTCTTAAAACTCAACATTCAAAAACAAAACAAAACAAAACAAAACAACTCAACATTCAGAAAACTAAGATCATGGCATCCAGTCCCATGACTTCATGGCAGATAGATGGGGAAAAAATTGAAACAGTGACAGACTTTATTTTGGGGGGCTTCAAAATCACTGCAGATGGTGACTGCAGTCATGAAATTAAAAAACACTTGCTCCTTGGAAGAAAAGCTATGACCAACCTAGACAACATGTTAAAAAGCAGAGACATTACTTTGGCAAAAAAGGTCTGTCTAGTCAAAGCTATGGTTTTTCAGTAGTCATGCATGGATGTGAGAGTTGGACTGTGAAGAAAGCTGAGTGCTGAAGAATTGATGCTTTTGAGCTGTGGTGTTGGAGAAGACTCTTGAGAGTCCCTTGGACTGCAAGGAGATCAAACCAGTCCATCCTAAAGGAAATCAGTAGCTGAAGCTCCAATCCTTTGGCCCTTTGATGTGGAGAACTGAATCACTGGAAAAGACCTTGATGCTGGAAAGATTGAGGGAAGGAAGAGAAGGTGGCAACAGGGGTTGAGGTGGTTGGATGGCATCACCAACTCAGTGGACTTGAGTTTGAGCAAGTTCTGAGAGTTGGTGATGGACCGGGAAGCCTGGCATGCTGTAGTCCATGGGGTCGTAGAGTCGGACACGACTGAGCAACTGAACTGAAGTGAACTGAACTTGCTTGTTTTGAACATCTTTCTAATTTGCCTTAATATCCATCTGGAAAATAGTGGGAGTAAAACAGTAAAACTTTCTTCCAGCTTTTTATTTTTTAATTTATGTCCTGATTGGAAGATAGTTGGTTTAAAATGTTGTGTTGGTTTCTACCGTACAGCAACGTGAATCTCTCATAGTTACACGTATATCAGTTCCCTCTCTGTTGAGCTTCCCTCTCCCCCACCCGTCCCTTCCCTCTCAGTCATCACAGAGCACCACGCCTGGCTCCCTGTGCTGAAGAGCAGCTTCCCACTAGCCATCAGTTTCACCCGTGGTAGTGTGTATATGTCAGTGACTCTCTCAATTTGTCCCACCCTCTCCTTCCCCCACTGTGTCCCCGTGTCCACTTTCTATGTCTGCGCCTCCATTCCTTCCCTGCAGATAGAGTCACCAACACCGTTTTTCTAGATTCCATATATATGTGTTAATGTACAATATTTGTTTTTCTGACATTATTCTCAATGGTGAAAAACTGAGAGCATTTGCTCTAAGATCAGGAACAAGTCAAGGGTGCCTACTCTCACCAAGGCTATTCAGTATACTTTTGGAAGTCCTGGGCACAGCAATCTGAGGGAAACTTTAGGTAATAAATTCACTTAGTGTTCAGTTACTGTATTTCTTTCTTCCTCAGTGGTCACATATATGACACCTTTTTCCCACTGGATAAGACTTTATAGATAAATCAGGAAGATGTGCTATGTTAGCTATTTCTCTCTCCTTTTTCCCTTCCACACTGGCACTGAACCATGTATGGGTTAACAACAACTGCTCAGAAATATAATAGCATGTTTCCTTTTGGAATATGAAATTAATTCTCTAATTTAGTATTAATTACTTGTCTGTATTACTAACAGAAATCAGAACTCTCCATAAAGGAAAGAACCGTGAGATTTTCTTAAAGAATGAAAATATAATGACTCTTTTAAAACACAGGGTGATAGACAATGTGGCCTAACAATAGAAAATAAAACTTAATGAGGCAGAGTTAACCACAAGGGAATCTAAATATCATCAGAGAAAAACAAAGAGATTATAGTATTAAGAACAAGATTATAATCACGAGACAAACACATTTGCAAATACTGAGGAAGTCCAAAATGAAGTGGATCTGTAGAGACTTTGTTCCTCTCTCATCATTTGAAATATATAAATGCTTTCAACTTTCAAGGCAGCAAATGGTTAGGGACTGAGGTAAATTCATTTACAGAAGCATATTCAAAGGGATGAGCCTCTGTAATTATCTTCGATTTTATTCTGCTATCCTCATTTGTCAATGGCATAGCTAGAATTCTAAGTCATGAATTTAGAATTATATTTTCCTCAAAGCATGAAGAACAGAAGTCTGACTGTTGTAGTAGTGATTGTTGACAACACACAGCCGTGCCTTGAGGTGAAAACTACTGCTTATTTTACTTTCCTTTTTAAATTTAATTTAATTTATTCTCTTTTTTTGTTTGTTTTGTTTCTGCACTGCTCCTTGCACTAACTCTGTCCCAACCTTTTTGCTTTTCCTATAATATATTAGATAACTTCCACCCTTGGGACACTTCCCTTTTCCTGGACGGCTCTTCACCCCACCCCATCTCCTTGGCTTCTTCTCTTTCTTCTTTCAAGTCTTTGCTCAGGTGACACTTTCCTGGTGAGACCTTTCCTGATGTATCTTCTTTTAAAAATTAATTTATTTTTAATTGGAGGATAATTGCTTTACGATATTGTGTTGATTTCTGCCATACATCAACATGAATCAGCCATAGGTATACATACATCCCCCCTTCCCCTTGAATCCCCCTCTCACCCCTCTAGGCTATCACAGAGCACAGGGTCAGTTCCCTGAGTCATACAGAGAATGCCCACTGGCTCTCTCTTTTACATGTGGTGATGCATATGTTTCAGTGCTACTCTCTCGGTTCATCCCCCCATCTCCTTCCCCACTGTGTCCACAAGCCTGCTTTCTCTGTCTGCATCTCCATTGCTGCTACTAAGTCGCTTCAGTTGTGTCCGACTCTACGCGACCCTGTAGACGGCAGCCCACCAGGCTCTCCTGTCCCTGGGATTCTCCAGGCAAGAATACTGGAGTGGGTTGTCATTTCCTTCTCCAATGCTGCCCTGCAAATAGGTTCATCAGTAACATCTTTCTAGATTCTAAATACATAGTTTCAAAACTTCCTGGTGCATAAGATGCATTGAACACTATCATATTTAAGTGTAGAAGCTAAGAATGATAGTAACAAATGATGATAAATAGTAGTAAAAAGAAATTTTAAAGACTTAATAAATAGCCAAAATATCTTACAGGCTATGTTAACTATAATATTCTTCAAAATGGAAGAATCATAAATTACAGTTAAATTAAAAACCCAAGGTTTTCTAAAGACATATTTACCTTCTGACACTTTAACATGCATGATAATTAAGCCTTAAAACTTCTGTGGTAGACCAAGTCATCCCATATATATCTTGGTGACTTTTTGTTAGTCTGAAGAGTTTGATGTTCATCTTTTAGGCAGTAGCAGTGATACATTAAATTTTCATTTCAGAAGGATCATGCTAGAGTCATTTCTCTGTTATCATCATCATTTGGTAAGTGAAGACATATTGTGAATTCACGCATCATGTTTGGTAGCCAGCCCCTCCTCTTTATCCACCAGCAGCTGAGGTTAGATGCTAGTCATCACTTCTGGGTGATGGTGAGAATGTCCAGCAAGTATTACAGCATCCAATCCTGCAGCATGAGAGTCTGTCTCCAGCTAAACCCCAGGATGACCTTTCTAAAATGAAAACACAGGACTTCCCTGATGACTCAGTGGTAAAGAATCTGCCTGCCAATGCAGGAGACACAGGTGTGATTCCTGGTCCTTGAAGATCCCACATGCCACAGAGCAACTAATCCTGTAAGTTTTAGAGCCCCTGAGTCACAACTCCAGAAGTCCATGCAGCCTGGAGCCCATGCTCCACGATGAGAGAAGCCCCCAGAATGAGAAGCCCAAGCCCCGCAACTGGAGAAAGCTTGCACACAGCAGTGAAGACCCAGCATAGCCAAAAACAAATCATTAAAAAAAAAAAAAAGATGAAAACAAAAATCTAGAACAGGCATTACCTAGAGGTAGAGCAGAGATAATGGTCAGCCCACTCATTACCTGTAACCCACCCTAACGTCCTTCTCTGCATAGTATAGTGGCTGAAGAGTTAAAACTCTGCATTAGTCAGACTGTTTCAGCTATAGAGTAGCATGCTTAGCGTAGATTTCTCCAATTAGATGTTCATAGTCAAGACTTTGATTTGAGACTGAATTTGATGTGAAGAACAAAATCTGTGCCTTCTTGTAAGATAAAGACAGGGATGATCTATCCAGATTAGCATGACGATGGAGCAGGGACACGCACTGGTGAATTCCTGAATTGGCAGAGTATTTCTTGAGGAAGCAGAATTCTTGATAAAGGCAGACAGAATACTTTTCCAGAGTTGGTAGTTGTGGTGGGAAATTCTTGAGTCCAGCTTTCTGATCACGACAGAGGCTTGAATTCTCTTAAGTTGGGAAATTATTCCTGGAATGTAACATCTAGCATGTTTCTTCATACTAACCTATAATCTAAATAAATCCTTTTGAGCTTAAACTAGCTAGAATGAATTATTCTGTCTTCAATAGAAACCACAGACTTTGATGGACATAATCACAGTCTGAGATTGGGCAATGCATCTGGAAAAAAAATGTCTGAGATGAAGTATGTGACCTGGTTATGTTTCAGAGCAGCAAGTTTCATTATCTTTAGAAGTTGGGCCACTGGTATTCCATGTCTCACAGGACTAAATATTTACTAAGTTTTTTAACCTGACATTATCTGTAATGAAATATGTATTGAAGTCTTGGCCAGAAAGCATGGCTATCAACATTAACAGGATACAGGGCATAAGGTAGAGACATAAGAGACACAACGCTGGCCAATGGCAACTATATTGGAGAATGAAAAGGAGAAAGATGACAGAATCCAAATGCCATACAAACTCATCCAGAGAAACATGGGTTTTCATGTCTACCCAGAAGGAGTAGCATATTATTTGTTCTAGCATAAGGATAGTGTAGTTAAAAATTAAAAGTGGAATCTCAATATATCTTTATTAAAATGTGGTGCCAGTTGAATGCACAGTCGTAATGTGTTTCTTATGTGACAGTTAGAGTGTAGATTAGGAGAGCATATGGCCCTTGGTTTTGAAGTGGCGATGATTACACAGATGACAGCCCACTGAAGGCTGTCTCTGAAACTCCAAGAGACTGTCTCCAAGTGACAAAACTTTGAGCAGTGTATCTGATTATGCACTTTATGTGTCTGAAGACACAGATGTGCACTGATCCATACGTGGCAGCTAAATATTTGGTTGGTAGGTCATGGTCTTGCAGGCAACAAAAGGGGATTTGGGGAAATGTTACTCTTTTTAGAATAGGCCAAGGGTACAAGGTTGTTAGGAGCCTGAGTGCTTAGCAAAAGATTCTCTTTTACAAAAGATTTTAATAATCAGAAGCATCAAATGATGCCCTCTGTGGATGCCACTTCTTTCTGAAGTCACCTCTGTGCTTGCTCAGTGGTACACCAACAAGTTGACTGGCGTGGTGGGAATGGAAATATAGAAAGACATAAGGGTGTGAAATGCCCTCTTCCTCATGTTAGGGTATTTCTGGCTGCGGCTCTCCTGGCCATTCCTCTGTTGAGTGCCCAAGCTGCACACACAGAAGCCTAGGCCAAACCCAAGTAGAATTCCATTCTTTGGTGGGAGGAAAAGCTCCCAGCTTAATGGGCACAGGACAATGCCGTTCGACTTGGTGGAGTCTGAAAGGGGCAGTGACTTGTCCTCACTGGCACAGGCACGTGTTTGAGGTGGGCTGGCCTTCCAGCTCACCACACTTCTTCAGGGCCTCTTCTTCAGCTTCCTACTCATGCCTGTGATAGCCGCATACTATAGGAAGCTTACCTAAAACAGAAAGACATAGTTGTGTATATATGTCCATCCCAATCCCCCAACTAATGAGACCCTGCTGTGTAGCACAGGGAACTCTCCCCAGTGCCCTGTGGTGACCTAAGGGGAAGGAACACATACATGATACCTCTTCTCTAAGGACGAAGATACATGGGACAGGGAGTTAAGGGGTTAGAGTAGGACTAACACTTCTCACTGTGACTGAGAATCATTATAGATGGGTAGTTAATTCCACACTTTTGAATGAAATCTGCTATAAAATTGTCTGAGAATCACAGACTGACCAACTAATAGCTGTGTGACTGTGCAAGTTACTTAACATCTGTGGGTCTTGGTATCTAAGGGGATCATGATAGTACTGTGGGTTAAGTAAATCAGCATGTGTCATTTTGGAGACTACCCAACTCTACCTGAACATTGCTGTTGTTCCGTTGCTAAGTTATGTCCAACTCTTGCAAACCCATGGACTGTAGCACAGCAGGCTCCTCCACTGTCTCTCAGAGTTTGTTTAACCTCATGTCCATTGAGTTGATGATGCTATCTAATCATCTCATCCTCTATCTCCCACTTTTCTCCTGCCCTCAATCTTTCCCAGCATCAGGATCTTTTCCAATGAGGCAGGGAGAGGGGCAGGAAGGGAAATGTACAAGGGAGCTCTTATGGGTCATGCATGACGGCTTCCCAGGAAAACTCAAGAGATCAGGGGATCAAGCTAATGGGTACTTTAGCACAATTAACATCAGCCAGTGCCTTAGTTGAAGGTTGGGAGAGCAGAATATTTTGGCTTCATGTTAGTTTTCTTATTCTTATTAAAATTCAGAGAGGATAATTATCCTATTCCCTTTACAGATAAGGAAACTGAGGTTCATAACATGTGATTTTCTTAGAGTTACCAAGCTGTGAAATAGTCCACTGGAAATCAGAATCACAGTTTGCTTGACCTCACTGCTAGGGAATGTTACCAATTCAGATAATTTAACACTTATACTTTGCATTAATATTCATGCTGGTAATGGAGCATTTGGGGACTATTCTACAGAGTTTGCTAATTAAAATAATCCTCTAACACAGTGGCTCCCAAAGTTTGCCTCAGACTGAATTTTCTGGGTAGCTATACAAAATAGTAATGACTGGGTGTCACCCCAAGAGATTGTTTTTTAAAATTTTGGTGTGGTGTGCAGCCTGAATGGGCTTCCCAGGTGGCTCAGTGATAAAGAACACCCCTGCCAATGCAGGAGATGCAGGTTTGATCCCTGGGTTGGGAAGATCCTCTTGAGAAGGGAATGGCAACCCACTCCAGTGTTCTTGCCTGGAGAATCCCGTAGACAGAGGAGCCTGGTTGGCTACAGTCCATGAGGTTTTAGAGCTGGACACGACTTGGGGGCTAAGCACACAGACACGCAGCCTGAATACTGGAACTTTAAACGTTTTTCCAGGTGATTCTAAAATGTGACAAGTTTTGAGATCCAATGAAATAGTGTGTTGATGGAGGGAATGGAATAGCTTTTCTTTTCAAACCACTTTTCTGACTGAGCATTATGGCCAGCCTGCCTGGAGACATGGTCTATACTGGCTGGAAGAATGGTGGGGGCAGGGGGGAGTCTAGTTGAAATGACTACTCAATAATTGGTAAATGACTGGAAGACATAATAGTCAACACACGGTAGGCACTGCACACGGCATGTTGGTTGAGCAAATTCGTCAATGGTGCCAGAAGTCTTCAACTTGCCTACCTTAATAGTTAACAATGAATCCAGTTAAAGAACAGAGGGTAGGAATTAGGACCCCAGATTTAGGAACCAGATTGCCTAGGTTCAGACCTGTCTCCTTCCACTTCTTAGCTCTGTGAACTTGGCATGTGTTTTCACCTCATCTGTAAAATAAAGGCAATACTAGTATTATCACCTGATGAAGCACTCAAACATATTTACTTCATAAAGTTTTTGTGAAAATAAAAAGAGGTAAAGACTTGGAGATTGGGAAGGCAGCATACAGGAGCTTATTTCAATTATTTACGTGAGAAAATCGTGGCAACTTTCCCTCTATAAGGACTTAAAATCTGTAAAAAATTTTAAGTTTCCCATTTTATTTTTACTAGTCATTTTATCATCACTTGATTCTATCATGTGTATAATCCCATCCTTGAAAAAATCTTGCTAAGTACATATGCATTTAGTAAACTTTTTGTCTACATTACCCACCCTGAAATCTGAAATACTTAATGACAAATTTTATTATCCTGAAACATCAACAGATAAACTTCTGAATATCGTTTTCCTACCTCATGGTCTAAATTATAACCCATCTTGCTTCCCACTGATGAAGTAACAAGAAATGGTCATGCATTTATTTAAGCAAGAAGCGTGAAAGTGCAAACACATGCTAAAATCACTGTTATGGGCAAAAAATATAAAAAAGTTTTAAAGAAAAAAAGCTGAAAGTTTCTATATTTTCTTTTATTACAGTAATTTTAATTGAGAAAAAGCAAAACCAAAAATGAAAAACCAAAGAGAATAATTAAAAATTAACTCATACTGCAGTTATCAAGGGATAGTCTGAGAGATTCTGTGAGAGAATTCTATATAAATATACAGGATGGCTCAGTGTTGATTTAAGTTTATTTGCACTGGTTTCCCTCTTCAATTCACAGCTACCTGCAGATGCTACCAATCAAAACTTTGGTTCTTTTAAACAAAGTGTTAGTGTCAGAAAGGAGTCTTGAGGATGTCACAGATGTACTGAACTGAGTTTGAAATTTTGATGGCTGCATTTCTGTACGATTGCAGCCATGAAATTAAAAGACACTTACTCCTTGGAAGGAAAGTTATGACCAACCTAGACAGCATATTCAAAAGAAGAGACATTACTTTGTCAACAAAGGTCCATCTAGTCAAGGCTATGGTTTTTTCAGTTCAGGTATGGATGTGGGAGTTGGATGGTGAAGAAGGCTGAGTGCTGAAGAATTTGATGCTTTTGTTTTTTTTTTTTTTTGTTTGTTTGTTTGTTTGTTTTTCTTTTTTTTTGCATTTATTTTATTTTTTATTTTTTATTTTTTTTAAATTTTAAAATCTTTAATTCTTACATGCATTCCCAAACATGAACCCCCCTCCCACCTCCCTCCCCATAACATCTTTCTGGGTCATCCCCATGCACCAGCCCCAAGCATGCTGCATCCTGCGTCAGACATAGACTGGCGATTCAATTCACATGATAGTATACATGTTAGAATGGCATTCTCCCAAATCATCCCACCCTCTCCCTCTCCCTCTGAGTCCAAAAGTCCGTTATACACATCTGTGTCTCTTTCCCTGTCTTGCATACAGGGTCGTCATTGCCATCTTCCTAAATTCCATATATATGTGTTAGTATACTGTATTGGTGTTTTTCTTTCTGGCTTACTTCACTCTGTATAATCGGCTCCAGTTTCATCCATCTCAACAGAACTGATTCAAATGAATTCTTTTTAACGGCTGAGTAATACTCCATTGTGTATATGTACCACAGCTTTCTTATCCATTCATCTGCTGATGGACATCTAGGTTGTTTCCATGTCCTGGCTATTATAAACAGTGCTGCGATGAACATTGGGGTACATGTGTCTCTTTCAATTCTGGTTTCCTCGGTGTGTATGCCCAGAAGTGGGATTGCTGGGTCATAAGGTAGTTCTATTTGCAATTTTTTAAGGAATCTCCACACTGTTCTCCATAGTGGCTGTACTAGTTTGCATTCCCACCAACAGTGTAGGAGGGTTCCCTTTTCTCCACACCCTCTCCAGCATTTATTGCTTGCAGATTTTTGGATCACAGCCATTCTGACTGGTGTGAAGTGGTACCTCATTGTGGTTTTGATTTGCATTTCTCTAATAATGAGTGATGTTGAGCATCTTTTCATGTGTTTGTTAGCCATCCGTATGTCTTCTTTGGAGAAATGTCTATTTAGTTCTTTGGCCCATTTTTTGATTGGGTCGTTTATTTTTCTGGAGTTGAGCTGCAGAAGTTGCTTGTATATTTTTGAGATTAGTTGTTTGTCAGTTGCTTCATTTGCTATTATTTTCTCCCATTCAGAAGGCTGTCTTTTCACCTTGCTTATATTTTCCTTTGTTGTGCAGAAGCTTTTAATTTTAATTAGATCCCATTTGTTTATTTTTGCTTTTATTTCCAGAATTCTGGGAGGTGGATCAATGATCCATTTATGATAAAAACTCTCCAGAAAGCAGGAATAGAAGGAACATACCTCAACATAATAAAAGCTATCTATGACAAACCCACAGCAAACATTATCCTCAATGGTGAAAAATTGAAAGCATTTCCCCTAAAGTCAGGAACAAGACAAGGGTGTCCACTTTCACCGCTACTATTCAACATAGTTCTGGAAGTTTTGGCCACAGCAATCAGAGCAGAAAAAGAAATAAAAGGAATCCACATTGGAAAAGAAGAAGTAAAACTCTCACTGTTTGCAGATGACATGATCCTCTACATGGAAAACCCTAAAGACTCCACCAGAAAATTACTAGAGCTCATCAATGAATATAGTAAAGTTGCAGGATATAAAATCAACACACAGAAATCCCTTGCATTCCTATACACTAATAATGAGAAAGTAGAAAAAGAAATTAAGGAAACAATTCCATTCACCATTGCAACGAAAAGAATAAAATACTTAGGAATATATCTTCCTAAAGAAACTAAAGACCTATATATAGAAAACTATAAAACACTGATGAAAGAAATCAAAGAGGACACTAATAGATGGAGAAATATACCATGTTCATGGATTGGAAGAATCAATATAGTGAAAATGAGTATACTACCCAAAGCAATTTACAAATTCAATGCAATCCCTATCAAGCTACCAGCCACATTTTTCACAGAACTAGAACAAATAATTTCAAGATTTGTATGGAAATACAAAAAACCTCGAATAGCCAAAGCAATCTTGAGAAAGAAGAATGGAACTGGAGGAATCAACTTGCCTGACTTCAGGCTCTACTACAAAGCCACAGTCATCAAGACAGTATGGTACTGGCACAAAGACAGACATATAGATCAATGGAACAAAATAGAAAGCCCAGAGATAAATCCACACACATATGGACACCTTATCTTTGACAAAGGAGGCAAGAATATACAATGGAGTAAAGACAATCTCTTTAACAAGTGGTGCTGGGAAAACTGGTCAACCACTTGTAAAAGAATGAAACTAGATCACTTTCTAACACCGCACACAAAAATAAACTCAAAATGGATTAAAGATCTAAATGTAAGATCAGAAACTATAAAACTCCTAGAGGAGAACATAGGCAAAACACTCTCAGACATAAATCACAGCAGAATTTGATGCTTTTGAACTGTGGTGTTGGAGATGACTCTTGAGAATCCCATGGACTGCAAGGAGATGCAACCAGTCCATTCTGAAGGAGATCAGCCCTGGGTATTCTCTGGAAGGAATGATGCCAAAGCTGAAACTCCAGTACTTGGGCCACCTCATGCAAAGAGCTGACTCATTGGAAAAGACTCTGATGCTGGGAGGGATTGGGGGCAGGAGGAGAAGGGGACGACAGAGGATGAGATGGCTGGATGGCATCACTGACTCAATGGACATGGGTTTGGGTGAACTCTGGGAGTTGGTGATGGACAAAGAGGCCTGGCGTGCTGCAATTCATGGGGTCACAAAGAGTCAGACGTGACTGAGTGACTGAACTGAACTGAACTGAAGCATCCTAATAAAGCTTCTCTAAATCAGGATGTGAGTTGAATGTTGAATGCAAGTTGGAAAATATACATTTACTGATTCTAGATGAGTATGGTATTCATAATCTTATCCTTTACTGTATTTGAATATCAAAATTTACTTATATGAAGCAGAATGTACTTCTGAGTAATAAACTGGCATCAAGTACATGGGGCCATTTTAGGAGCAGGTGACGAAAGAAAGAAATGGCTACCATTGTCATGACTGTATATTCCTTAAAAATTTAGTGTGATTAGGTTTGGGTAGAATTTTAAAAATTTGATCACTTATAACAATTATTTTTATCCATTTTAAGAAAAATATCAAGCTTAGATATCTGAAAGCATTTCAATTAATTGGTACTGCTAGATTTAGTGACAAGAGTAATGACCTATAACTTCCTAGAAAATGGAAAAATATTATTACTATTTTAAATCATATTTCCCTGGGCTCCAAACTCACTGCAGATGGTGATTGCTGCCATGAAATTAAAAGACACTTGCTCCTTGGGAAGAAAGCTATGACAAACCTAGACAGCATATTAAAAAGCAGAGGCATCACTTTGCTGACAAAGGTCTGTAGAGTATAAAAGCTATGGTTTTTCTAGTAGTCATGTGTAGATGTGGGAGTTGGACTATAAAGAAAGCTGAGCGCAGAAGAATTGATGCTTTCAAACTGTGGTGCTGGAAAAGACTTTTGAGAGTCCCTTGGGTAGCGAGGAGATCAGTCCTGAATATTCACTGGAAGGACTGTTGCTGAAGCTGAAACTCCAATACTTTGGTCAACTGATGAGAAGAACTGACTCATTGGAAAAGGTCCTGATGCTGGGAAAGATTGAGGGCAGGAGGAGAAGGGGATGACACAGGACAAATGGTTGGATGGCATCACCAACTCAATGGACATGAGTTTGAGCAAATCCTGGGAGATAGTAAAGGATAGGGGAGCCTGGCGTGCTGCAGTCCATGGGGTCACAAAGAGTTGGACATGACGTAGGGACTGAACAACAACAACAACAAAGATTCTAAAGAACATTATTCACATTCACAGATTATGAGAATTTATGGTAATATTATAGAAATCATAATCCAGATTGTGATGTCCTCATGAGAAGAATGACACAGTCAGCACCCTAACTTTGAAAGATGTTGAATTTTGGTACAGCAAGAGTTTATCTGCTCATGCATCCATTTGAAAATTTAGCCCAGTCAACCACATAAAAGTAAAAGGTCTCCACAGAACTATATAATTTCATCACCTGTGCCCTCAAACTGCTTTAAATTCACCACTATCTTCATCACCTTAATTATTATCTAAGGGAATTTATGTAATTTGTTTAGCTCTACAGTCTCACTCGGCAGGTAATGAATCTGCCTGAAATGCAGGAGACACAGGAGATATAGGTTCAGTCCTTGGGTTGGGAAAATCCCCTGGAGGAGAAAACGACAATCCAGTATTCCTGCCTGGAAAATCCAATGAACAGAGGCGCCTGATGGGCTACAGTCCATGGGGTCACAAAGAGTCAGACATGACTGAGCAACTGAGCAAGCATGATCTCAAGCCATTTAGGATTTCTCCATTGTAAAAGCATTGACCAGAGAAATAGTGTAAAAGGGTAGGTAGAATTTA
This sequence comes from Ovis canadensis, assembly GCF_042477335.2. NCBI lineage: Eukaryota > Metazoa > Chordata > Mammalia > Artiodactyla > Bovidae > Ovis > Ovis canadensis. The sequence goes on from NC_091246.1 coordinate 108,672,481, forward strand.
GAAACATTTCCAAATCCCTCCCCAACTCTAAATATTATTATAGGAAACACAAATGTGTGTCATAGTTTTAATCAAATTCTCTTCTTGGCAACTGAGAGATGACATTACAACCTCTTTTCCATTTATTTTCATATTGAACTCTAATTTGCATGCAGTGAAATCCCTGATTTTATTAATATGTAGAGAGATTAATGAGTTCTGACAAATATGTACCATCATTTAATATAAGATTTTCTTTCAAAAATTGTTTCCTTGACCTTTGGAGTCATGCAGAACATTTACATGACAAAAAGGCAAAGATTACTTGGTTTCCATCATAGTTTAGTCCTTGCCTGTTGCAGAACTCCATGTGAATGAGGTTTTGTTTAGCACAGTATTTGTAAGATCCATCCATGTTACGTTGTGTTTCAGTCCTTTGATATCGTCTAGGTAGAATTGCATTATGCAAACATACCATGATTTCTTTATCCATTCTTGGATACTTAGGTTGTGTCTAGTTTAGGGTTTTTTTATGATTAAAGCTGCTAAAAGAACATTCTAGTGCAAATTTTTCTTTTTTTCCCCCCATGGATATCTATCTTCATTTTGATAAATATCTAGAATTGGATTTTCAGGGTCATAGGGTAGATATATGCTTAATACTTTTAAAAAAACCTGCTAGGTTGGTTTTATTTTTTTCTTCAGTGTAATTATATCATTTTATACTCCCACTGGGGGCTTCCCTGGTGGCTCAGAGGTTAAAGCATCTGCCTGGAATGCGGGAGACCCGGGTTCTATCCCTGGGTTGGGAAGATCCCCTGGAGAAGGAAATGGCAACCCACTCCAGTACTCTTGCCTGGAGAATTCCATGGAGGGAGGAGCCTGGTAGGCTACAGTACATGGGGTCACAAAGAGTCGGACACGACTGAGCGACTTCACACACACACATATTACCACTGATAAAAAGTGAGGAGTTCAGTTGCTTCAAATCATTGTCAGCAATTAACACTGTAAGTTTTTGTAATTTTGACTGTTCTGGTGTGTGTGTGGTGGTATCTCATTATGGTTTTAATCTGCAATTTCATGATGACTAGTGGTATTACATAAATTTTGTTTTTAGACCCTCTATATACCTTTTTTGTGAAGTTTCTACTTGAGTCTTTAGTCCATTGTTCTGATTATTCTGTCCAAGTCTTTTATATTTTTATTATTGAGTTTACATAATTCTTTATATATTCAGGATAACAATCTTTCTTTTTTTCTCATTCTTTATTATTTAATTTTTTTCTGTTTCCTTTTTTTTTTGACTTTACAATATTGTATTAGTTTTGCCATACATCAACATGTATAGGGGTACTACAAACATTTTTCTCGCGGTCTGTGCTGTGCATTTCCATTTTGTTAATGGCACCTCTGGATGGACAGGCATTTTTAAAATTGGGATATACTTGCTTTACAATGTTGCATTAGTGTCTGTTGTGCAATAGAGTGAGTCAGCTATATGTATACATATATCCCCTCCTCCTTGGACCTCCCTCCCATCCCACCATTTGAGATCACCTCAGAGCACTCTTTTTCTCAAGAGTCTTCTCCAGCACTACATTTTGAAAGGGTCTTCTCTCAAAAGTCTTCTCCAGCACCACAAGCTATCAGGTTTTACGAAAGCTAAAAAATGTTGATTTATTGATGTTCATTTATTAAGTACAAAACAGAAGACGTTTTAGGAAAGCTGTGGCAGTAGTTGACACGAGGTGCCAGTGCTCTTCTCCTGAGCGCTTGTGGAGGGTAGAGCTCCAGATAAACATGCAGAATGGCCAGTTACATTTGAATTGAAGGTATGCAAGTAGATTTTTTTTTAGTATGTTTCATGAAATATTGGGAATGTACTTATAATAAAAATTTGGCAAATTTGGCCTTGGAGTACAAATGAAGCAGGGCAAAGGCTAATAGAGTTTTGCCAAGAGAATGCACTGGTTAAAGCAAACACCCTCTTCCAATAACACAAGAGAAGACTCTACACATGGACATCATCAGATAGCCAACACCGAAGTCAGACTGATTATATTATTTGCAGCCAAAGATGGAGAAGCTCTACACAGTCAGCAAAAACAAGACCAGGAGCTGACTGTGGCTCAGATCATGAACTCCTTATTGCCAAATTCAGACTTAAATTGAAGAAGGTGGGGAAAACCACTAGACCATTCAGATATGACATAAGTCAAATCCCTTATGATTATACAGTGGAAGTGAGAAATAGATTTAAGGGACTAGATCTGATAGAGTGCCTGAAGAACTATGGATGGAGGTTTATGACACTGCACAGGAGACAGGGATCAAGACCATCCCCATGGAAAAGAAATGCAAAAAAGCAAAATGGCTGTCTGAGGAGGCCTTACAAATAGCTGTGAAAAGAAGAGGTGCAAAAAGCAAAGGAGAAAAGGAAAGATATTCCCATTTGAATGCAGAGTTCCAAAGAATAGCAAGGAGAAATAAGAAAGCCTTCTACAGAGATCAGAGCAAAGAAATAGAGGAAAATAATAGAATAGGAAAGATTAGAGATCTCTTCAAGAAAATTAGAGATACCAAAGGAACATTTCATGCAAAGATGGGCTCGATAAAGGACAGAAATGGTATGGACCTAACAGAAGCAGAAGATATTAAGAAGTAGCAAGAATACACAGAAGAACTGTACAAAAAAGATCTTCATGACCCAGGTAATCATGATGGTGTGATCACTCACCTAGAGCCAGACATCCTGGAATGTGAAGTCAAGTGGGCCTTAGGAAGCATCACTACAAACAAAGGAAGCGGAGGTGATGGAATTCCAGTGGAGCTATTTCAAATCCTGAAAGTTGATGCTGTGAAAGTGCTGCACTCAATATGCCAGCAAATCTGGAAAACTCAGCAGTGGCCACGGGACTGGAAAAGGCCAGTTTTCATTCCAGTCTCAAAGAAAGGCAATGCCAAAGAATGTTCAAACTACCGCACAACTACACTCATCTCACACGCTAGCAAAGTGATTTTTAAAATTCTCCAAGCCAGGCTTCAGCAATGCATGAGCTGTGAACTTCCAAATGTTCAAGGTAGATTTAGAAAAGGCAGAGGAACCAGAGATCAAATTGCCAACATCCGCTGGATCATGGAAAAAGCAAGAGGGTTCCAGAAAAGCATCAATTTCTGCTTTATTGACTACGCCAAAGCCTTTGACTGTGCGGATCACAATAAACAGTGGAAACTTCTTCAAGAGATGGGAATACCAGACCACCTAACCTGCCTCTTGAGAAATCTGTATGCAGGTCAGGAAGCAACAGTTAGAACTGGACATGGAACAACAGACTGGTTCCAAATAGAAAAAGGAGTACGTCAAGGCTGTATATTGTCTCCCTGCTTATATTTAACTTACATGCAGAGTGCATCATGAGAAACGCTGGGCTGGAAGCACAGGCTGGAATCAAGATTGCTGAGCGAAATATCAATAACCTCAGATATGCAGATGACACCACCCTTATGGCAGAAAGTGAGGAACTAAAGAGCCTGTTGATGAAAGTGAAAGAGGAGAATGAAAAAGTTGGCTTAAAGCTTAACATTCAGAAAACGAAGATCATGGTATCTGGTCCCATCACTTCATGGGAAATAGATGGGGAAGCAGTGGAAACAGTGACTGACTTTATTTTGGTGGCCCCAAAATCACTGCAGATGGTGATTGCAGCCATGAAATTAAAAGACGCTTACTCCTCGGAAGGAAAGTTATGACCAACCTAGACAATATATTAAAAAGCAGAGCCATTACTTTTCCAAAAAGGTCCATCTAGTCAAGGCTATGGTTTTCCCAGTAGTTATGCATGTATGTGAGAATTGGGCTATAAAAAAAAGCTGAGTGCGGAAGAATTGATACTTTTGAGTTTTGGTGTTGGAGAAGACTCTTTGAGAGTCCCTTGGACTGCAAGGAGATCCAACCAGTGCATCTTAAAGGAAATCACTACTGGATGTTCATTGGAAGGACTGATGCTGAAGCTAAACGTCCAATACTTTGGCCACCTGATGTGAAGAGCTGACACATTTGGCAAGACTCTAATGCTGGGAATGATTTAGGGCAGGAGGAGAAGGGGACGACAGAGGGTGAGATGGTTGAATGGCATCACCTATTCAACGATCATGATCTTGTGTAGACTCTGGAAGTTGGTGATGGACACGGAGGTCTTGGGTGCTGCAGTCCATGGGGTTGCAAAAAGTCGGACACAAATGAGAGACTGATCTGACTGACTGACATATAATAAAAAAATTTTACTCTGAATTTCCAGTTTAACAGGGTGTCTTATATGTTTACTTGTCGAACTGGGCAACCTTAGTTAAAGGGATAGGTGTGTGTCTAGTACATGGGGAGAGAGCTTTTACTCTTTGGCTTAAGACATCTGTGTCTTTAGGGTGATCCTATCTCCCCTCTGCTGAAAGGTGATCCTACCAAGGAGAATAACATCGTGTTCCTAACAATGTTTAAAGATGTTCTAAGGTTATTTTGCACTCAAGTCTCCTTGGAATGGTGAAGTGCCTTATTATTCTGCATTACTATTGTAAGCATCAAGAAGGGATAGAGTGCAAGATGAAAATAATGCAGTCATCTATATTAAAGCACATTTAAGTTTAAAATCATGGGATGAAACTTAATTAAGTGCCAGAAGGTATACTAACATAAATGTTGAGTTCGCAAACTTAAATACACAAAAGTGAAAATGTCTAGACACTAAAAGTTCCCTGGCAACATTAACTCACCCACATCATGCACTGCGCATAATAAAATTAACATTTAGCAGCCAGAAATGTCGTTTAGAGCACAAAATATGTGCAACTCAAGATCATTAACATTTTCCATGTTTTCATACTTATTTCAAAGGTTCACTATTCTCATTAAACTAATGTAGAAAAAAATTACTCAGTCTCAGAGTTAAAAATCATTTTAAAATATATTTGTTTATTTCACAGTCTTTCATTACAGTCCTAATCAACTTGGGTTGCATTTTGTTATAGCAACACAAGAAAAAATCATTTTACATCTAGAAAATGTTAAGTATAGTATAAGTCTTCAGTGTACACTTCCTTAAATTATTGCAAACTTGCTCTCACTATAGATGTTATTCTAAAAATATATCTGTATATATTATTCCAGTATAATTCCAGGTATTTTAATAAAATCTGGGGATTGTTTATAGCATGGTAAACCTGCCAACTTATTTCATCTCCCTGTACCTCAAATTATTCATCTGTAGAGCGAATTTAATAATAGTACTTGGTTCATAGTTGTGCCATGACAATTAAATCAGTTTATATCTGTAAAATGATGACAGTGAAGCATGGTACGTGCTTATTATTGTTGTTTAGTTGCTAAGCAGTGTTGGACTCTTTGGGGACCACGTGATAACTACAGCCTGCCAGGCTCCTCTGTTCATGGGATTTCCCAGGCAGTAATACTGGAGAGGGTTGCCATATCCTTCTCCACGGGATCTTCCTGACCTAGGGATCAAACCTGTGTCTCCTGCATTGACAGGTGAATTCTTTATAAAAAGCTAAAACATTATAGTGTTTACAAATAGCAAGATTCCAGATAAATAGGTACAAGGAGATTTTATATCACCATTCTTAGACTTCTGCAGTAAAAATACTAAGACAACTGAAAGAATGTTAGTGAGTCTATAATATTTCAACATTTAAAGGCATCTTTTAACCTTCAGTTTTTAAAAAAATTCTCTAATGAGTGTTCTTGACTAGTAACATATGAAAAAGCTATTCAAATTTATTAGTAATCATTGGGAGAAAAGCCATGAAAATTAGTTGTTTTTGCAGGTGTATGATAGAATATAAACTGAATCAGACTAGCAATACCAAGTGCTGGGAAGAGTCTGCAGCCAAAGGAATCATCAAAGGTTGCTGTTATGAATGTCAATTGCTACAGCCATTTGGAACAACTGTTTGGCAACTGTTGCCTCCTAAATTTGACGCAGCTACATCCTATAATTTTGCAATTTCAGATATGCATGAGCTTGTGCACCCAAAGAAATTACAGGGTGATCCCAGTAGCAGTACTCAGCATAGCTAAGAACTGGAAGCCACCCAAATTTCTATCCACAGTAGGACTAATTGGACAAATTGTGGAATAGTCATACAATGAATTCCTGTAGAGAAATGAGAATTAAGGTGTTACAGCAGTGCTCACAACATGGATGATCCTCACAATGTTTAGCAAACTACAACAAAACAGCATATATAGTATGATTTCCCTAATAAGAAGATTAATATGGGGAGATTTAGTGTAGTGTGTTTTAAAGGAAAATATTTCTTTTCCTGGATGTTGGTTACTACATGATGATTCATTGAGATGAAATCTTATAATTTGACCACTCTTCTATATATATTACAATTCAGTTAAAATAATTTTTTTAATTCAGAAAAGGATTTTAGTTTGAGATGCAAAAATGTATTGTGACCTCCATTGTTAATATTTCTAGTTCCCTGTGTTGTTGTTTAGTCGTTAAGTCATGTCTGACTCTTTGCAACCCCAAGAACTACAGAACGCCAGGCTTCCCTGTACACCGCTATCTCCCAGAGTTTGCTCAAACTCATGTCCATCGAGTCAGGGATGCTATCTAACCATCTTACCTTTATTGCCCTGCTCCCCAGTCGTAGCCTCAATCTTTCCCAGCATCAGGCTCATTTCCACGGTGTTGGCTCTTCTCATCAGGTGGCCAAGTTGATTTCCTTTAGAACTGACTGGTTTAATCTCCTCTCCAAGGGAGTCTCAAGAGTCTTCTCCAGCACCATAGTTCAAAAGCATCAGTTCTTCAGTGCTCAACCTTCTTAATGATCTAATCCTCACATCTGTACACAACTATTGGAAAAAGTATAGCTTTGACTCTATAGACCTTTGTCAGCAAAGTGATGTCTCTGCTTTTTAATGTGCTGTCGAGGTTTATAATAGCTTTCCTTCCAAGGAGGAAGCATCATTTAATTTCATGGCTGCTGTCACCAGCCACAGTGATTTTGGAGCCCAAGAAAATAAAATCTGTCATGGTTTCCACTTTTTCCCCTTCTATACCAAGATATGATGGGACTGGATGCCATGATCTTAGTTTTTGAACGTTGCTTTAAGCTACATTTTCCACTCTCCTCTTTCACTAGGCCCCTATAGGATGCTTAAAAACAACAACAACATCATCCATTTAGGAAAGAACAAAATGTTCCTAATTGACATCTTTGCCACACCAATTTGTCAAAATAATTCATTAGAATTGGAAGAAAGATATGGGTCTTCCCTGGTGGCTCAGAATCTGCCTGCAATGCAGGAGACCTGGATTTGATCCCTGAGTTGGGAAGATTCCCTGGAGAAGGGAACGGCTACCCACTCCAGTATTCTTGCCTGTAGAATTCCATGGACAGACCATGGGTTTGCAATGAGTTGGACATGACTCAGCAACTACTACTGAGATAAGTCTAATTTTTAAATACTTTCAGTTTTAGAATGATCCAAAGGTGAATCAGAATGGAGACTTGAAAACTGCAATTGGAAAGAGAGAAACTTGGGAATGGACCATCAGAGGTAATGACATTTAGAACAAGGGCAGGGCAGACATAAGAAGCTGAGCTCAAGCTGGCCCTCTGGGAAACTAAGGCAACAGCAAAGCTTCCAAGGATATCTCAGAGCTGTGCCGCAATCTCTTCCATTCTAAGTGTATTTCTTTTCATATTACATTGTGTAGTCAGGAAAATATTGTTAATAGAAGCACTTAACTTGTATTAGTGATACATTTGGGCTTCTCAGGTGGCACTATGGGTAAAGAACCTGCCTGCCAGTGTAAAAGACATGGGTTAGATCTCTGGGTCAGGGAGACCTGGAAGTGAGCATGACAACCCACTCCAGTATTCTTGCCTGGACAGAGGAGCCTGGTGGACTATAGTCCACGGGAGTTGCAAAGAGCTGGACAAGACCTAGTGACTGAGCATGCAAATCTTGATATATGCACAACTGTTCAATAATTGTTAATGATAGAAAATGATGGAAAATACATGCTGACCTCAGCGAGGGCAGTCTACTCTTTTGAGAAATGCACAGACAACACCTTGTTTGCACACTAAAACTTTACACTTGTTTCATACGCTTTACTGGTGTTGCATATTTAATCAAAGATAATAAAACCTTAAGGAAGAAAGTTTGTTAATGATGGAAGGGAGTTTGTTAATGATGCAACGTCACCCAGAAGTTACAGTCATATTTGTGTTACCACTCATGTGATTGAGGGGAAAAGGATAGAGGTTTTGTTTTGTTTTGTTTTTTACTTTAAAAATTAAGTTTTTAGATTAACTTGGACACCTAAGTTTTTCAGAAAGGGGTGCCTGATAGATTTAGAAATACATCTCATGCAATACCTAATACAGAAGATAAGTTGATATATTTTGATCCTACAAACTTATTTTGCCATTCAATATTGATATTAAACAAATAAAACAATTATGAAATATGGGCTTCATTATTTCTAGTAAATAAAAACATCAATGTCTTCTAGAATAAAGACTGTGTGATATAAAACCTTCAATATTAACTTCTCTTTTCTTGAATATTTAAAGGGCAATATTTCCTTGTTGTTCAGTTGCTAAGTCCTGTCCAACTCTTTGTAACCACATGAACTACAGCATACCAGGCTTCTCTGTCCTTCATTATCTCCCAGAATTTGCTCAATTTGCGCTTGTCCATTGAGTTGGTGATGCCATCCAACCATCTCATCCTCTGTCGTCCCCTTCTCCTTCTGCCTTCAATCTTTCTCAGTGTCAGGGTCTTTTCCAATGAGTCGGCTCTTTGCATTAGGTGACCAATGTACCGGAGCTTCCACTTGAGCATCAGTCCTTCCAATGAAAATTCAGGGTTGATTTCCTTTAGGATGGACTGTTTCGATCTCCTTGCAGTCCAAGAGACTCTTAAAAGGCTTCTTCAGCACTGCAGTTTAAAAGAATCAATTTTTGGTGCTCAGCCTTCTTTACAGTCCAACTCTCATATCTGTACGTGAGTACTGAAAAAATCTTGGCTTTGACTCAATGGACTTTTGTTGGTAAAGTGATATCTCTGCTTTTTAATGTACTGTCTAGGTTGGTCATAGCTTTTCTTCCAAGGAGCAAGCAATATTTCTAGGTTAGCAGAAAAAAATACTTTTGCTTTGTTAACCCTAAAAGCTATTGTCCTTTGAACAACAAGAATCTTGGGCTATAGATCTTAATTACTTAGCTCCAGAAATTCTAAGCAAAACAGTTTCAGATACCAAAGGAGACTGTTTGAATCTCCAGCTCAAGAAATTGCATTTTGTTAAAAATACATGAAATATGGAGCTGAGCATTGGTGACCAATTTCTTTAAATGTGCTGTGAACTGTACTGGAAAAAAAGATGCATATTTATTGAGTTCCCAAGGGCTAGATTATTCAATGGAGATTTATTCCTGCTAGAATATCATAATGGAAAATAGCCAGGCTAAATTAGGAAAATTCATGCTGCTGCACAACTCATTTATTCAATAATCATTTATCTCTTTAGAAAAAAGTATTTACATAGTGAGATAATTTTACTTAGGTTATAAGACTTCCTTCTTTCCATTTTCCTTTTTATTTATACACCTGATATACCAGCTTCTGTTATTTAAACTCTTATATAATTGAATTTCTCCTATCATCCCTGCATTAAACATTAGGTACAAAGCAATTCCACTGTTTACCCTATACATATCAGCCTCATTAACATCCTAGTAGAATCACTTGAAAATCCTCAAGTGATTGTAGCTTATTTGTGCATTATGGTACACATAAAGGGCTGGAAGGAAGACCTGGTACCCTGAGTTCAGCAGAAGATGGTTCCTGTTAATGCTGTTCTCCGAAACAGCATTCCCACCACCGAATTACTGCTCCCAAATGAGCCTGTCACTGGACCCTCTGGTGTCACCAAATATTGATTTAAAATGGAAACTCAGACTTATGATCATATCCTCCATGCTTGTTTTTTTTTTTTTAATTTGGCATTGAATTTTAAATCATATTTAAGTGAGGAAAATAAACACATTTGAAATATAAAGAGCACACAATACTGAAAAAAATAATGGTCTTAAAACTTTAATTTTAGGATATAGTTTCCTTCCCAAAACAAAATAAAAATTTAAATTCTGTATTATTTAAATAATCAAAAATTATACTTTTTTCAAGTCTGAGTTTTCTGGAGACTTAAAAAAAAACAAGAATATATTATATTGAATTGTATCAACCCACTAAATGAGGTGGGTCCAATTTGATTCTGATGAAAAACAAATAGAAATTAGGTCTCTATTGTTAAAAAAAATGAAAATGGATTTATGATCTCTAAAAAATTACAAAGAGTATTAGAAAAAATACAGGATAAAATAAAGTTTTATAATTTTGAGCAGAGAAAGTCTTCTTAAGCAAGAACCAAAATCCAGACACTGCACATCCTTGCTACTCACTGTACAGACTGTAGACCTGTGGTGTGCACATCTCCTGGTAGCTTATTAGAAATATAGTCTCAGGCTTCCCCCCAGGACCTGTGCTTCAACCAAGCCCCCAAGTGATCTGTGTGCACAGTACGCACTGCTTGTCAACTCTGTTTGTATATTGGCATCACCTGGGGGACTGTGCTCCACTGTCACCCCAAACAAGTGAACTTGAACCTGTGCTTGGGGGGTAAGGGGCAGGCTGCAGTCTCTTAATGAAGGCTCCACCATGATCGTAATCTGTAGTATGAATTGAGAATCCCTGCTCTTAAGAAAAACATGAATAATGGACTCACTGATGCTTGAATAAACTTAAAAGGAGGAAGGAAGATGGTGACAAAATATTTGTAACGTATGTATAACAGAGCACTGATTTTCATAAAACGCAAAGGAATTCTTTAAATGAATGATGCAAAGGCTCATAGCCCAGTCAGCATAACTAGTCGCTGATCAGGTTCTGAGCCTTCACAGAGGAGTAAACACAAGTCCCTAACAAACTTCTAATGGATGTCAGCCTCCTTAGTGATGAGGAAGCTCTGACTTCATGTAATAGTGATATCCTGTATTCTCCCAAACTGACGGGCTAAAATTGAAAGAATTGATGGCACCCTTTATTGCTTTCCAGGTGGCACTAGTGGTAAAGAATCCAATGCAGGAGACATGGGTTCAATTCCTGGGTCGGGAAGATCCCTTGGAGAAGGAAATGGCAACTACTCCAGTATGCTTGCCTGGGAAATTCCATGGACAGAGGATCCTGCCAGAGAACAGTCCATGGGGTCGCAAAGAGTTGGACACAACTGAGCACAGAGCACACACACCCTTTGTTGGGAAGGGGCTAAGAAAGTGGGAACTCTCATAGTATGGATGGGAAGAGAGCCAGTATCTCCCTTTCAGAAGGCAAATGGACAAGACCTTCCCATATTTTACGTGTTCAGAGAATGTGTAACAACAATTTACCTCTTGGGATCTTTATGATTCCAAATATTCATACAGTTGTATAATGTGTATTTGGGATGGAGAAAAAAATTGAGGCAAACCCACATGTTCATCATTAATGTTAGTTATGGCAAAACTGTACTATGGCCATCTGGATGTCTTCCTTGGAGGAATGTCTGTTTAGGTTTTCCACCAATTTTTAAATTGGATTGTTTGCTTTTTTGATATTGAACTGCACGAAATATTTGTATATTTTGGAGATTAATCTGTCAGTTGCTTTGTTTTCAAATATTTTCTCCCACTCTGAGGGTTGTCTTTTCATCTTGTTTACAGTCTCCTTTGCTGTGCAAAGGGGCTTCCCTGGTGTCTCAGATGGTAAAGCGTCTGCCTACAATGTGGAAGACCAGGGTTCGAGCCCTGGGTTGGGAAGATCCCCTGGAGAAGGAAGTGGCAACCCACTCCAGTATTCTTGCCTGGAAAATTCCACGGACTGAGGAGCCTGGTAGGCTACAGTTCATGGGGTTGCAAAGAGTCGGACACGACTGAGCAACTTCACTTCACTTCACTTCACTTGCTGTGCAAAAGCTTTTAAGTTTCACTAGGTCCCATTTCTTTATTTTTGTTTTCATTACTCTAGGAAGTGAGTCATGGAAGGTAACTAGAGCCTACTGTATAGCACAGTGAACTCTACTCCATGCTCTGTGGTGACCTGCATGGGAGGGAAATCCAGAGGGGAGGGGATATATGCATACATATGGCGGATTCACTTCACCATCCAGCAGAAACTAGCACAGAATTGTGAAACAATACCCCAAGGGCTGGGTGGGGGGGACTGTACTGTGGGAAACGCTTCTGTAATTAAGGGAATGTATCAGTCTAATGTTACTGACACAGAAAGATATTTATGACAAATCATTGAATTAACAGAGCAATTTATAAATTTCACATTTTCTCTTTTTCTTTCTGTATTCTGTTTGTTTACACATGGTATCTATAGATGAAAAGTCTGGCAGAATACTTATCAAATTGTTATTATCCATGACTTCTGCAGTGGAAGGTGAAATGGTGGGCCAGGTACCCTCACTCCCAGCATTTACACCAGGGTCTGTCTGTCTGCTAGCCTGACTTTAGTACTTCTGTACTTAAAAATACATCTATATTATTGCTTAGATAGTTGATTACTCAGAATTAGCTTGTACACATGGCTGGAGAAGGAGATGCAGGAGACTGGGGTTTGATCCCTGGGTTGGGAAAATCTGAGTGGCATGTCTAAGGTCAAATAAGTGAAATTAAACCACAAAAAACACATAAGGCAGCAGATATTCTCATGGAGAGACTGAAGCCATGAAGTTTAAGATGCATCACAGCACAGTGAGACTGGGGTTAGAGTGCTGTGGAGAGACAGGTGTGCAAAACTCATGTGAGTTACCTCCTACAGCGTACTCATCAGCCTTGAAACTAGTCATAATGCCCACTTTAATAATAGTATGAAGTTTTAAGAATTATTTGGGGATCATATATATTTTATTTTTTCCAATAATTTTTTTTTTTGATCACACCATGAGGTTTGTGGGATCTTAGTTTCCTGACTAGGGATTGAACCCATGCCCCTCACCACACTGGAAGCCTGAGTCTTAAACACTGGACCTTCAGGAAAGTCCAATAGAATGAATTTTAAAACATCAGTGGTTTCCAGGGTGTGGGGTTGGGAGAAGGATCTGACCACAAAGAGGCATGAAGAAAATTCTTTCCATGATAAGAATATTCTATATCTCAGTTTTGAGGGGGATGGTGGTTATATGACTAAGCATTTGTCAAAATTCCTAGAGCTATACTATTTACAAAGAGGAAATTAAAATCAATGTACTTGACTTTAGAAATAAAATACCACATTTATCACAAACAAAACATCTACCTCATAATTCAATATCTACTTAGTAAGTTGATACAACCTGAAAGGATTGAATGTTAATACTTTATACTATAAAACTTATTTTAAAAACAGTATGCCTAAATTCAGGCTTCCCTGATAGCTCAGTTGGTAAAGAGTCGGCCTGTAATGCAGGAGAACCTGGTTTGATGCCTGAGTCAGGAAGATCCCCTGGAGAAAGGCTCATTATTACATTATTAGGGAAATTCCCCAGTGATTAGGACTCTGTGCTTCCACTGGAGGGGGCATGGGTTTGATCTCTGTTTGGGAAACTAAGATCCTGCAAGCCATGTGGTGTGGCAAAAAAACCCACAAACAAATGTAATAACATTATTGGGAAAAAACCAAAAATATATGTACATGAAGATACAGAGGTCTTTGGATTTTCTCATTATTGACAGATGTAACAGCTTTTTTGATACTAGTTCCTGGAAACACTAGGCAGACTAAGTCTCAATACAAACAGGAATATGAATAATATATATTGTATTTTTAAAATTTGTTCTTCTGTATTAGCAAGGCAGTGTGGGCTTAGGAAAGGATATAATAAATAGAAAGGCAATCATTGAATTTTTACTTTGTTTAAACTTATAGAGAAATTTTTACCCATTTTCCTGGATAATGGTGTCTCAAGGATCACTAAAATGTAATTTAAACTTCAGATGACACAAAAATTAAACCAGGTACCAGGTACTCTGGCTTAAAATCATTTGTGAACACTGACAGTGGGCATTCTTGTAAAAAACTTGTTAATATCACTGTCCTGACTTTTATTCTCTTAAATAAATAAAGTTAATTTGCCCACCAATAGCCCATTTATTATGTAAATGTGCAGTGATTTCCATCAATAGACACATGTCACCTCAAGTGCTGGAGGTCTTGTACTTGCAGGTGTTATGTTTATCTTTTATGAAATTTATTGCTAAACTCTAAGAGCTTTGGAAAAATTAAAATATTTCCCCAGGGAAGTTCTAAGGTCGAGGCATAATTCTGTTGCGCCTTTCTGGATGATGATGCATTCAAAACCCAAACCACCAAAAGCTGCTTTTGGAGCTTCCAAAAGAATGATTCTTCAGGAGTGATTTGACTTGGGTCCTCACATCCTCAGTGGATGAATACAGCAGCCATTTCCCCTGTGCTATCTAGGGCAGGCAGACAAAGTCATTATTTCCAAGACAGCAGAACAAGCCCCATCTCAAGTGACTGTTAATCCCCTGTAACCTGCACTACACAGGGGCTCTTTACTGCCAGAGCATCAAACCAACTTCAGGAGCAAGGGCACTTGGAAATGACAGATGAGCTTCTGGGAAGGCTGACTTAGCACAGTGGGGAGTTGGCTTAAACACTAAGAGGCAATGCAGAAATATAGATTTCCCCAGATGAAAAGTGCTTCTTCTGTCTTCATTGTGAAGGAGAGAAAGAGCTATAGGGTCACAGCCATTAGCACTTGAAATTTTTATAGCTCGGTTGAATAAAAAATGTCATAGAGAGATCAGATCACATCATTAGTTCTGGAGAAAGGAAAAAAGACAGGGAAAGTGTAAGTGAGACTGCCTTCAGGATGAAATAAGAAATGATACAAAGAGAGCTGAGTTATTCCTAAACTTTTCATGTGATGGTCCAGGAATAAAAATAGAAACCAATGAATCAGTGGGTATATATCAGTGCATACGTACATATGTATGTGTGTGTGTGTGTGTGTGTGTGTGTGTAATCCTACTGACAGAATTTATAATTGAAAGGTACTCCTCAGATCTTTATTCTTTGATGAAGTACTTTTTATTGTTGTTGTTCCATCACTAAGTCATATCCGACTCTTTGTGACCCAATGGACTGCAGCATGCCAGGCTTCCCTGTCCCTCACATCTCCCAGAGCTTGCTCAAACTCATGTCCGTATCACTCATATCACTGAGTGGGTGATACCATCCAACCATCTCATCATCTGTTGCCCCCTTCTTCTGCCCTCAATCTTTCCCAGCATCCTGGTCTTTTCTGATGAGTTGGCTCTTCGTATCAGGTGGCTAAAGAATTGGAGCTTCAGCATCAGTCCTTCCAAAGAGCAGTCAGGGTTGATTTCCTTTAGGATGTACTGGTTTGATTTGCTTGCTGTCCAGGGCACTCTCAAGAGTCTTCTTCAGCACCACAGTTTGAAAGCATCAATTTTTTTGTGCTCAAGTCTTCTTTACAGACTGACTCTCACATCCATACATGAGACTTATAGAGAAGAGCATGAGGACTTGTATTTTGAAAAGCAAGCTGAGTTTGTCTGAGAGAAGTTTACTCATAATAAATGAACAACCACTGGGAGGCATCTTTAGTCTGGCATAATGAAGAGAGAGCTGGCTCAGACAGCAGCTTCTTACAGGTCTGCACTGGAGTCCTGGTCTCAGTTCTGTCAATACTGGTACCAAGTTAGGGTTTGACTTGGGGGCTGTCATGAGGGTGTGGTGGCCAGGGACCCATCCACAAAGCTAGCATCTGAGCTGCGGCTTACACTCCCACTTATGGGAGGCAACTGAATCCAAGTGGGAAACACGCGACCAAGTTGGCAAGAGCTAAACACCCCATCGATGTTCCCTAATGGATGGCTTTCCTATGGAAGTTGCCTTGGTTCCTAGATGAATTAAGTTCACACAGACAAGAAGCAGATTGGGGTGGCGAGGAGTCGGGGGTGGGGGACAGGGAGTTAGCATTGAATGTGGACAGAGGTTCAGTTTTGAAAGATGAAAAATATTTCCAGATGTGGCAATGGTTGCACAGCAGTGTGAGTGTATTTAATCCTAATGAATGGTACGTTTAAAAATGGTTAAGATGGTAAATTTTATGTTATGTGTATTTTACCACAATTTGAAAAAAACTGTAGAAGTTGAGTTGAAAAGTCTATAAAGCCCTGTGATTTAAATGAAGACTCTTACTTTTTAAAAAATTTATAGAAGTATATTTGATGTTGAAGCTGAAACTCCAATACTTTGGCCACCTGATGTGAAGAGCTGACTCATTTGAAAAGACTCTGATGCTGGGAAACATTGAGGGCAGGAAGAGAAGGGGACAACAGAAGATGAGATGGTTGGATGGCATCACCGACGCAATGGACATGGGTTTGGGTGGACTGCGGGAAGCTGGTGAGGGACAGGGAGGCCTGGTGTGCTGCGATTCACGGGGTCACAAAGAGTTGGACACGACTGAGCAACTGAACTGAAATGAACTGAATGATTAAAAAAAAAAAAAAGCCATGCCATGTGGGGCCACCCAAGATGGATGAGTCATGGTGGAGAGGTCTGACAGAATGTGGTCCACTGGAGAAGGGAATGAAAAACCACTTCACTATTCTTGCCTTGAGAACCCCATGAACAGTATGAAAAGGCAAAATGATAGGATACTGAAAGAGGAACTCCCCAGGTCACTAGGTGCCCAATATGCTACAGGAGATCAGTGGAGAAATAACTCCAGAAAGAAAGAAGGGATGGAGCCAAAGCAAAATCAATACCCAGTTGTGGATGTGACTGGTGATAGAAGCAAGGTCTGATTCTGTAAAGAGCAATATTGCATAGGAATCTGGAATGTTTGGTCCATGAATCAAGGCAAATTGGAAGTGGTCCAGCAGGAAATGGCAAGAGTGAATGTCGACATTCTAGGAATCAGCGAACTAAAATGGACTGGAATGTGTGAATTTAACTCAGATGATCATTATATCTACTACTGTGGGCAGGAATCCTTCAGAAAAAATGGAGTAGCCATCATGGTCAACAAAACAGTCTGAAATGCAGTACTTGGATGCAATCCCAAAAATGACAGAATGATCTCTGTTCGTTTCCAAGGCAAACCATTCAATATCATGGTGATCCCAGCCTATGTCCCAAAGAGTAACGCTGAAGAAGCTGAAGTTGAACATTTCTATAAAGACCTACAAGACCTTTTAGAACTAACACCCAAAAAAGATGTCTGTTTCATTATAGGGGACTGGAATGCAAAAGTAGGAAGTCAAGAAACAGCTGGAGTAACAGGCAAATTTGGCCTTGGAATATGGAATGAAGTAGGGCAAAGGCTAATAGAGTTTTTGCCAGGAGAACGCACTGGTCATAGCAAGCACCCTCTTCCAACAACACAAGAGAAGACTCTACACATGGACATTACCAGATGGTCAACACCAAAATCAGACTGATTATATTCTTTGCAACCAAAGATAGAGAAGCTCTATACAGTCAGCAGAAGACTGGAAGCCGACTGTGGCTCAGATCATGAACTCCGTATTGCCAAATTCAGACTTAAATTAAAGAAAGTAGGGGAAACCACTAGACCATTCAGTATGACCTAAATCAAATCCCTTATACAGTGGAAGTGAGAAATAGATTTAAGGGACTAGATCTGATAGAGTGCCTGATGAACTATGGACGGAGGTTCGTGACATTGTACAGGAGACAGGGATCAAGACCATCCCTATGGAAAAGAAATGCAAAAAAGCAAAATGGCTGTCTGAGAAGGCCTTACAAATAGCTGTGAAAAGAAGAGAGGCGAAAAGCAATGGAGAAAAGGGAAGATATTCCCATTTGAATGCAGAGTTCCAAAGAATAGCAAGGAGAGATAAGAAAGCCTTCCTCAGCGATCAATGCAAAGAAATAGAGGAAAACAACAGAATGGGAAAGACTAGAGATCTCCTCAAGAAAATTAGAGATACCAAAGGAACATTTCATGCAAAGATGGGCTCGATAAAGGACAGAAATGGTATGGACCTAACAGAAGCAGAAGATATTAAGAGGTGGCAAGAATTCACAGAAGAACTATACAAAAAATATCTTTACAACCAAGATAATCACGATGGTGTGGTCACTCACCTAGAGCCAGACATCCTGGAATGTGAAGTCAAGTGGGCCTTAGAAAGCATCACTATGAACAAAGCTAGTGGAGGTGACGGAATTCCAGTTGAGCTATTTCAAATCCTGAAAGATAATGCTATGAAAGTGATGCACTCAATATGCCAGCAAATTTGGAAAACTCAGCAGTGGCCACAGGCCTGGGAAAGGTCAGTTTTCATTCCAACCCCAAAGAAAGGCAATGCCAAAGAATGCTCAAGCTACTACAGAATTGCACTCATCTCACACGCTAGTAAAGTAATGCTCAAAGTTCTCCAAGCCAGGCTTCAGCAATACCTGAACCATGAAGTTCCAGATGTTCAAGCTGGTTTTAGAAAAGGCAGAGGAACCAGAGTTAAAATTGCCAACATTCACTGGATTATTGTAAAAGCAAGAGAATTCCAGAAAAACATCTATTTTTGCTTCATTGACTATGCCAAAGCCTTGACTGTCTGGATCACAATAAACTGTGGAAAATTCTGAAAGAGATGTGAATACCAGACCACCTGACCTGCCTCTTGAGATATCTGTATACAGGTGAGGAAACATCAGTTAGAACTGGACATGGAACAACAGACTTGTTGCAAATAGGAAAAGGAGTATGTCAAGGCTGTATATCGTCACCCTGCTTATTTTACTTATATGTAGAGTGCATCATGAGAAACGCTGGGCTGGAAGAAGCACAAGCTGGAATCAAAATTGCTGGGAGAAATATCAATAACCTCAGATATGCAGATGATACCACCATTATGGCAGAAAGTGAAGAGGAACTAAAAAGCCTCTTGATGAAAGTGAAAGAGGAGAGTGAAAAAGTTGGCTTAAAGCTCAACGTTCAGAAAACAAAGATCATGGCATGTGGTCCCATCACTTCATGGGAAGTAGATGGGGAAACATTGGAAACAGTGTCAGACTTTATTTTGGGGGGCTTCAAAATCACTGCATATGGTGGCTGCAGCCATGAAATTAAAAGACGCTTGCTCCTTAGAAGAAAAGTTATGACCAACCTAGGTAGTATGTTAAAAGCAGAGATATTATTTTGCCAACAAAGGTCCATCTAGTCAAGGCTATGGTTTTTCCAATAGTCATGTATGGATGTAAGAGTTTGTCTGTGAAGAAAGCTGAGAGTTGAAGAATTGATGCTTTTGAACTGTGGTGCTGGAGAAGACTCTTGAGGTCCCTTGGACTGCAAGGAGATCCTGGGTGTTCATTGGAAGGACTGATGCTGAGGCTGAAACTCCAATCTTTTGGCCACCTCATGCAAAGAGTTGACTCATTGGGAAAGATTCTGATGCTGGGAGGGATTGGGGGCAGGAGGAGAAGCGGACGACAGAGGATGAGATGGCTGGATGGCATCACCGACTCGATAGACATGAGTTTGGGCGATCTCCTGGTGTTGTTGATGGACAGGGAGGCCTGGCATGCTGTGATTCATGAGATTGCAAAGACTGAGAGACTGAACTGAACTGAGTGATAAAAAAAGGAACAAGTAAAAATGTCACAATTTGCAGATGACATCATACTATACATAGAAAATCCTAAAAGTGCTACCAGAAAGGTATTAGAGCTCATGAGTGACTTCAGTAAAATCTCAGGATACAAAATTAATATACAGAAATCTGTTGCATTTCTATATATTAACAGCAAACTGTCTGAAAGAGAAATTAACACATTTTTGACTGGAGACATATTACAGCCAGTCATTACTTCCTGCAAAAATCCCCTGTTCAATACTGTGTTAAGGAAAAATCCCATTTTCCATTCCATCAAAAATAATAAAATGTGTGAATAAACCTACCTGAGGTAAAAGACCAGTATTCAGTAAACTATAAGATGCTGATGAAAGAAACTGACAATGACAGAAACAGATGGGAAGATACACCATGTTATGGATAGGAAGAATTAATATTGTTAAAATGACCATATTATCCTAGGCAATTTATAGATTCAGTATACTCCCTAGAAAATTTCACAAAATTGAAACCTCCTCCTTTTATTTTCTTTTTATATCAATTTTTATTTGTTGCTCTACAATGTTTTTAGTTTCTACTGTACTGAAAATGAATCAGCCATACATATCCATATATATCCCCTCATTTTTGGACTTCCTTCCCATTCAGGTCATCACAGTGCATTAAGAAGGGGTTCCTGTGCAATACAGTAGACTCTCATTAGTTACCTGTTTTATACATAGTATCGATGGTGTATTTATGTCAATCCCAGTCTTCCAATTCGTCCCAACCCCTGCTCCCTCTTGCTATCCCTATATTTGTTCTCTACATCTGTGTTTCTATTTATGCTTTGCAAATATGGTCACTTACACCATTTTTCTAGATTCCATACACATAATAATATGCAATATGTTTTTCTCTTCTGACTTACTTCACTCAGTATGACATTTTCTAAATCCATCCATGTTTCTATAAATGGCATTATTCCATTCTTTTTAACGGATGAGCACTATTCCATTATATAAATGTACCACTTTATCCATTCCTCTGTTGATGGACGCTTGGATTGGTTCCATGTCTTGGCTATTGTAGATAGTGCTTCTGTGAACATTGGGGTGCATGTATCTTTTTGAATTATGGTTTTCTCAGGTGGTGCTAGTGGTAAAGAACCCACCTGCCAATGCAGGAGACATAAGAGCTATGGGTTCAATCCCTGGGTAGTGAAGATCCCCTGGAGAAGGGAATGGCAACCCACTCCAGTATTCTTGCCTGGAAAATCCCATGGACAGAGGAGCCTGGTGGGTTATAATCCATAGTGTCACAAAGAGTCGGACACAACTGAAGTGACTTAGTATGTGTGCTGGGTATATACCCAGGAGAGGGATTGCTGGATCATATGAAGCCTCCTACTTTTAACACACTTGAATCTAAGGGATTCATTTGTTCAAAGCAAATCTTGGTGAACTTCACAAAATAAGTGTGAAGAAAACAGGAAAGAAAGAGATCTGGCTGGGAGCTGCCCCCAGAAAGCAGTTCTCATCCAGGTTGATGTATTAGATGGATGCTGGAGGTCAGAGGGCTCTGCAGTCATCTTTCAGGAGGAAGAAATCCTGTTGTTTTATCAACATTGTTTCCTTCCATCTAGCATAGATGTTGGAACATGGTCAGGTCTCAATAAAATTTTGCTATATAAATAAGTAGATTTGTACTCTGGTGGAACATAGCTCTGTTAAGAGCCTGCAGTTTTACTAATCTGATCATATTAGAAAGGTCCTCTGTCCTGTGGAGACGGGGGACTAAATCTCTCGGTTTCTGTGAGCCTCGTTTCATCATCCACAGAGTGTACACCCTCCAAGACTACTCTCAACGTTGTCACATTATATGTGTGTGTATGTGGGTCTCTGTGTTTCTGGGCACATATAAAGATGCATTTAAGACATCTAGAAGACCCAGAAAACCTCTCCGCAAAGGTGATAGTGCTGGTGGTGTAGTCACTAAGTTGTGTCCGACTCTTTGTGACCCCATGGACTGTAGCCCACCAGGCTCCTCCGTCCGTGGGATTCTCCAGACAAGAATACTGGAGTGGGTTGCCATTTCCTCCTCCAGGGGATCTTCCCAACCCAGGGATCAAACCCACGTTTCAAACCCAAGTCTCTTTGATTTTAGGCAGATTCTTTACAGCTGAGCCTCCAGGTAACTCCTGGTTCCGTGTCCTTATGAATATACATGTGAAATAGATACTTTAAATAATGTATTATAAGTACATTATGCCTCCTTAGGGGCTTCCCTGGTGGCTCAGATAGTAAAGAATCTGCCTGCAATGCAGGAGACCTAGCTTCCATCCCTGGGCCTCAATAGACATACACCTCACTTCACACATTATAAGTACTGAATACATAGTGAGTACTATTACTTCTTCCTGTTGCTATTGTAACAAGCTTCTTTTAAACCAGTATGATATAGATCTTGTCTCATTCTTTTTGTTTATTGGAGTATTTTTATTTTTTACAATGTTGTGTTAGTTTCTGCTGTGCCTTGAAGTGAACCAGCTATATGTATACATATATACTGTCCCTCTTGGACCTCCGTTCCCCGCCCCCCAACCATTCCACCCCTCACATGCCACCCATCACAGAAACCAAGCTGAGCTCCTTGTGCTATACAGCAGGTTCCCAGTAGCTATTTCACAAGTGGTAGTCTATATATGTCGATGCTCCACTCCCAATTTATCCCAGCCTCCCCTTTCCCCTCCTTTGTCCACAGGGCTGCTCTCTACCTCTGCATGTCTATTCTTGCCCTGCAAAAAGGCTCATCTGTACAGTTTGCTTAGCTTGTTATGAAAAGGCTTGGTCCTTCTGCCACTCTTAGGCAGTCTGCAGGTTTATCCCTGATCTATAAACAGTTTAGGGTCACAGGTCTAATGATAAGCCTACAGCGTGAATACAGGTCAACATGTACACCAATTCATTGATGTCTCCGCTCGTCCACCTGCCACCTTTCTACCAAAGGCCCACTGTGTGCTGGCCTCCGCTCTGTGATCTAAGTGGTCCTGCTCTCCAGGTGTTTAACCTGAGGAAAGAAACACAAAGGCAGAGGATTGTGGTTAGAAGTTCAGGCTTTCATCTCTGGAATAAGGGAAGGGTCAGAGTTGTGGATTCCTTCCATTCCAGGGTTGTCTGGGAGCTCACTGCACAGGCTGAAGAGATCCATACAGGCTTCTTCAGCTGGCATATAGCGGAACTATGGGGGTTAACTGGGCAGATTTCTTTCCAAATGGAGAGCAGAGAGGCTGGGAGATTATAACTTCTATCTTCTGGCACAAAGTTAGTAGCACGGTGGTTCACTTGCTTTCTCTCCTCCCACACATCCTGTTTCTCCTTCACAGCTCCCAGGAGTAGTATGATAAATTACACAGTGATGTACAGAAGGGAACTTGGTAGCCTCAGGCACTGTGAACTGCCACAGCCTTGTCGTATTCCCTAACTGGGTCCTCATCACTTCCCCAGTTGTATACTTAGTAATGGCTGTGCTATCCATGTAACACTTATTTTTTCAAACTAAAATTATTATAAATCACATTATCAATATGGAAGCATTTTAAAAATTACGTACTGTAGGAGGAAAGAATTCAAGATGGAAATGCAGGTTCAGCAAAGATATATCATACATACGTACGTGGCAGACCATGCAGGCACGCATAAATCTTGTCTCCCTCTGTGACTATGCATTTACTGATAGAAGTGTTGGGGATAAATCTGGAGGACTTTTGCGTGAGTATAATTCATGATTCAATGAACAAAAATCAAAATCTCAGGAATGCAAAAGTTCAAGAATCCCTTGAGTAGTATGTAACAGATTTCTAGCTAGATTTCACAGGCCTCTGATTGTCTGTGTTGGGTTTTTATTGCTTCACAGTACGATTCCACAGTTACGGCTTACCTCCTCACTGCACATTTGGTAGAGCCAAGATGCTTGAAGAATCATTAAGATCTATGCATGTCAGAAAAGCAAAAATAACCTGATTTTATTGAAAGTAGGGCACATTTTAAAAAATAACAAAAGGATCTTCTGGGGGGAATATTTGCATTTTCCATAAATCTTCTTCTCCTTAGATGAAGAGCGAGATAAAACATATGTATGGTAGGGGAAGGACAGAATGTAAGGCGAAAGTGTCAGCCACTCAGTCGTGTCCGACTCTTTGCCACTGCATGGACTGTAGCCGACCAGGCTCCTCTGTCCATGGGATTCTCCAGGCAAGAAGACTGGAGTGGGTTGCCATTTCCTCCTCCAGGGGATCTCTCAACCCAAAGATCAAACCCAGCTCTCCCACACTGCAGGCAAATTGTTTACCATTTGAGCCACTAGGCAAGTCCCAGAGAGTGAAAACTACTCCTGTAAATGGTATCCTGCTCACCCATCCAACTGTCCTCCCCTGAGGCACAGCCCCAGCTGTGTGGGATGACAAGGGAGTCTGAATGCAGACTGTGGCAGGTGGTATGGACTGTGTGGGGATATGAGGTGGGGAGTTTGCCCTGAGAGAGTCAGAGAGGAAGAGAACACTGAAGACTAGCACCCAGACTGTGTGTGCTTAGTTGTGTCTGACTTTGCCAGGCTCTTCTGTCCATGGGGATTCTCCAGGCAAGAATACTGGAGTGAGTTGCCATTTCCTACTCCAGGGGATCTTCCCAACCCAGGGATCAAACTGGCATCTCCTGCATGGCAGGCAGATTCTTTACCACTAGCACCACCTGGGAAGTCCCAAAACAGAGATGGACACACTGTGTGAAACACACAGGGAGCCACTCTGTGAAAACTTATCATAGTGATGATATTAATAACCTTGTGTTAGGATTGAGATTGGATCAGGAAAACCAGAGAGGGCAAGAGGCAAGGAGGGAGAATGGATCTCAATGCAGTTCCAGAAAACCTTCCTCCCGAGTCCTGTGGAGGAAGAAACCAGCCTTGACTGTCAGGAGCCACATGAAACAGCAGCTTCCAAGAGCTGTTGGAGGGGATGGCAACATGGACACAATTCCCCGGAGCTAAGTATGCCGTCTCCTGGAGGGGCACGCCTGGCTGCACCCCTAGGTGGAGATTCATGCCTGCTTGTATGTACTTCCACTTACGTATGTGTGACAGATCCCTAATGAACTTGCATTTCCATCTTGAATTCTTTCTTCTTCCAGTGTATACTTTTAAAATGCTTCCATATTGGTAATGTGATTTATAATAATTTTAGGTTTAAAAAATAAGTGTTAAGTGGACAGCACAGTCATTACCCTTACTCACCTGAATCTGTTTTTGCATAAAAATAGGAATAGAAAATAACAAAAGGAAGGTGGTTTTATCATTTTCACAGGGTGGTGAGAATCCAAAAAAATGTATACATGCTAGCACTTTGGAACATGCAAAATTCTTTACAAGTGCAAAGTAATAGTATCATCTGGGTAATGTATTACCCGCACCTGCAGCCTCTCCCTTAATATCTTTCTGACAGAATGGGGAAACAGGCGACACACTTCTGTACAGCTTCTCTGTTTCCAGTGTTGGTGGTGTAGACAGGGTCAAGGCAAATAGACAAATAAGAGGGTTAGTTCTGCCTGTGGGAGATGAGGAAGGAGACCCTTGCCAACCCATCTCTCTGTCCCCTGCCTTTCCTTAGAGCATCTTCTCTTTCTCTTTGAAATGTGTACAAATCTTTCCCAAAGCTAAATAAGCTTCTTGTCAGCTTCAAGACCCAGGAATGTCTTTATCAGGGATCTGAAAAATAGCTCTTGAAAATACAATCATGGGAAGAATAAGGCCCCCAACATTCCAGATTCCTTGAAGGCAGAAGACTAGCCTTGAAGAACAGCTAGCTCTGTAACTGCCTCCTGTAATAAAGAGGTGGAAAGGTGACTTTTCCTTTCTATAAAGTCAAGTTGCTAGCACCAGTGGTCACCCCATCTACCAAGCAAATTTAGGATGAGCTATGTGTATGCCAAATAGTGCTGTCATATCTTGAACGCTCATTACTGTCCATCCTGAGAACATGTATATAATGGATCATACCTGTTGACCACATTGCTCTTCCTT
The DNA here is from genome assembly GCF_042477335.2 of Ovis canadensis. Lineage (NCBI taxonomy): Eukaryota > Metazoa > Chordata > Mammalia > Artiodactyla > Bovidae > Ovis > Ovis canadensis. The sequence continues at coordinate 108,698,230 of NC_091246.1, forward strand.
GATGGAGTTACATTCCAATAAATCCATAATAAATTGAATATCATAAATTAATATCAATTCAAAACTGCACTGAGTACACCTAACACAGAACATCACAGCTTAGCCCAGCCTACCTTAAATGTGCTCAGAACATTTATGTTAGCCTCTAGCCAGGCAAATTTAACTGCCACAAAGCCTATTTTATCATGAAGTGTTGAATATCATATGTAATTTATTGAATTTTGTACTGGAAGTGAGAAATAGAATGGTGGTAGGTGATTCAGCTGCTGACCCTCATGATTGTCGGGCTGTGGGAGCTGCCCAACATCACAAGAGTATTATACCCTGGATCACCAGCTGAGGAAAAGGGCAAAATCTAGAATTCATAGTATGGTTTTTAGTAAATGTGTAGTACTTTTACATGGTAAAGTAAAAAAAAACTGTAAGTGAAACCACTGAGTCCTGTACTGCCCGTGTAATAAAAGTGTGGGATTTCTGTCTTTGAATCTCCTTTGAGACTTGCCTTGGTGCACGTCACATTCTGATTTAATAGTTATCCAAGAGAAAAACTGTTTCGTTCTTTCCCGCCTTTATGGAGGGGCGTTCCCTGGTGCCTCAGGGATAAAGAATCCACCTGAAATCCAGGAGACATGGATTCGAGGCACTAATCCCTGGGTCGGGAAGATCCCCTGGAGAAGGAAATGGCAACCCACTCCTGTCTTCTTGCCTGGAGAATCCCACATTCAGAGGAACCTGGCGGGCTACAGTCCATGGGGTCGCACAGAGTCAGACACGACTTAGTGACTAAACCTCCACTATCTTTGTGGAGAGGTTTTCTGAGTTTAAAGGAGATTTTGGTTTTAATTCTCTTTGCCCAGAAATAGCATAGTGTCTAATGTCATGGAGTAGTACTGGGCTGCCTGGGTTGAGGGGCCCAGTGTTTCTTTTTTTTCCCCCTCCAACTTCACAGTGCAGCATGTGGGATCTTAGTTCCCTGACCGGGGATCAACCCCATACCCTCTGCACTGGGAGTACAGTCTTAACTGTTGGATCACCAGGGAAGTCCCATATACTGGGTGGGTCTAAGTCATAGCTCTTCCCACGACTAGCTATATGACCACTGCCAAGTCACCTAACAGCTCTCTACCTAAGGTTGTGGATTTCTAAAGTGAAGATACTGACACCCAGCTCACAGTGATAGCATAAGAATTATTAATAAATGGGATAATAGCTATCAAACATATTAAACAGTACTTGGGACCATGGATAGAACATATGGCTTAGTTATCAGTGTATCTCCAATTATGGCACATGGTTTATTTAGTTCTGACTGTGGTAGGCTAATTCAACTGTTTATGAAATTTCGGAATTTGAAAGGACGTTAGGAATTGTCAGATCTAACTTCTTTCCTAATAGTGAAATTATTGGAAGAAGCTTGTGCAGTTGGGCTGAGCTGGGAATGATGCATTGTCTCCTGACACCAGTCCAGGCCTGCCACCCTCCTTTTCTTCAGTGGTTTGTTGCAAGCTGACATATGGTTGAAAACACTGAAGTAGAGAGGCTGATCTTTCCCTTCCACGTGTGCTCAGTTGCTAAGTTGTGTCTGACTCTGTGCGACCCAATTGACTGTAGCCCGCCAGGCTCCTCTGTCCATGGCCTTTCCCAGGCAAGAATACTGGAGTGGGTTACCATTTCCTCCTCCAGAGGATCTTCCCCACCTGGAGATCGCACCTATGTCTCTTGCCTCTCTTGTATTGGCAGGCAGATTCTTTAGCAGTAGTGCCAATATTTTTCCAGAATAGCAGAATTATGCTGAGTGAAGAGAAAAAGAATGTTGAAACATAAAAAAAAAAAAAATCCATCCCACTCACCCTTGCTTTTTTCCATGTCAACAGCAGTTGATGGAAATTTAGTAGCAGATCTATATGAATCAATTGATTGCTAATAATAATGATCATATATATTGATAAGGGTGGTGGTGCAGTTGATGGGGATAAGTTGCAGCAGTTAGAAAGTACTCCTGGAAGGAAAGACAAAGAATCATTTATGTACATTTTTCCTAGTTTGGGTACCTTTACCAATATCCATTACAGATTATCTTTCTGACTCTGATGATATAGTTCTGGTGAATCTAAGGATCTCTGAATGAAGTCATTTAGGTAATATTTCCCCTCTCCTTTAAGCTTTTTCAGGTACCAAAAAAATCTTCCCTGGATTACACCTTTAATTCTTTTTTTAAAAGTGGAACTAGAAGTTACTTTAAAAAATGGTTTTAGTTTCTGCTGTACAACAATATGAATCAGCTGTGTGCATACATACATATATATATATATATCTCCCCTGCCTCTTGTGTCTCCTTCCCACCCCTCTGTGTCATCACAGAACACCAAGCTGAACTCCCTGTGCTGTTCAGCAGGTTCGCACTAGCTATCTGTTGTACACAGTTAGTGTATATGTGTTGATGCTACTGTCTTTGTCTCATTCTCTCCATTCTACATGGTGTCCACAAATTCGTCCTCTACATCTGCATCTCTATTCCTGCCCTACAAATAGGCTCATATGTACCATTTTTCTAGATTCCACATATATGCATTAATATATGATATTTTTCTCTTTCTGACTTACTTCTCTCTGTGTGACAGACTCTAGGTCCATCCACGTCTATACAAGTAACCCAATTTCATCCCTTTTTTTGTGGTTGAGTAATACTCCATTGTATATACGTAGCACATCTTCTTTATCCATTCACCTGTAGATGGACATTTAGGTGGCTTCCACTGTCTTGGCAATTGTAAATAGTGCTGCTGTGAAAATTAGGATGCACGTGTCTGTTTGAATTATGGTTTTCTCAGGGTATATGCCTGTGTAATTCTGTTCCATCTTTGGGGCCTTTAAGACAACTTTCATTGATTCCTTTTCACATAACAATACTTCTGGGTGTTTTTAACTTCTATGGCTATCATTGTAATTTATACAGACATCTTTTTCCAGTGGTCATGTATGGATGTGAGAGTTGGACTGTGAAGAAAGCTGAGCGCTGAAGAATTGATGCTTTTGAACTGTGGTGTTAGAGAAGACTCTTGAGAGTCCCTTGGACTGCAAGGAGATCCAACCAGTCCATCCTAAAGGAGATCAGTCCTGGGTGTTCATAGGAAGGAATGATGCTGAAGCTGAAACTCCAGTACTTTGGCCACCTCATGAGAAGAGTTGACTCACTGGAAAAGATCCTGATGCTGGGAGGGATTGGGGGCAAGAGGAGAAGGGGACGACAGAGGATGAGATGGTTGGATGGCATCACAGACTCGATGGACACGAGTTTGAGTGAACTCCGGGAGTTGGTGGTGGACAGAGAGGCCTGGCATGCTGCGATTCATGGGGTCGCAAATAGTCAGACACAACTGAGTGACTGAACTGAACTGAACATTCTTATATGGTACCCTACATCCCAGATTTCATAGTCCAGCTTGTGGAACGATTATTCTGACCTTCACGCTTAGAAGTGAAGTATACTTCCACCTATACTTTGAGTTCTGGACCTTACTCTGACTCTTTGAAGTTTAATATGATATCTATATCCATTTCCATATCTATCTATATTACTCTCAGTAGAAACCGATGGCATTGAATATCTGTTCCTTAAATTATTCCACCGACACTTCAGAACCACCTTGAGGAGATGCTATTCTCCATCTGGGCATCTTCTGCTCACCAAGGTTTGAAGTCTTGCTGTTCATTCTCTTTCATTTTTCTTAGGTATCTAAATGTAGCCAGTGATATAATGTTAATCCTTTTTCCTTGAAGGTCTGTGTCCTGCACGTTTGTCACTCTTTCCATCTCTACTGCTGCCCCTCGTTCTGATGGTCAGTAACCTGCACCTCCTGTAGGAGTCTTCTCATTTATTTACCTGACTTGGTCCTCCCCAGCCCTAAACTGGTCCATGAACTGTTTATTGACCACTCGTTCAATCCCTGGGTTGGGAAGATCCCCTGGAGAAGGAAATGGCAACCCACTCCAGTACTCTTGCCTGGAGAATCCCATGGACAGAGGAGCGTGGTGGGCTACAGTCCATGGGGTTGTAAAGTCAGACACAACTGAAGTTACTTAGCATAACACAGCACGTGTCAATGAGGCTTTCTAGAAAAAGTTGTATCAAATAATCAGTGGCCCCATTTGCTTATATATGGCCACTTTGGGGTCCTTGTCAAGGTCTTCTACGATCTCAATTCCACTAGATTTGTATGATCTGATTTCCATTATTTTCTGAAACACAATAGCCTCAGTATATTCAGACTTTTATCATTTTCTTTTTAGAACTCTCCAGTACAGATTGTTCATGACTAATCTCACATCCTGTATAACAATGGCAAAACCCACACAAACACATTATCTGTTACTAGTATACTGAATTGTAACCCTGTTGATGAGTCAAAATCTCATAATTGTACAGGGTTCAACCTGAGTGCCACCTTTCCCATGAAGCCTTCTGTGAGTGTTCCACGAGTGTTGAAACTGTCCAAGAACATTCTGTGAAGGAATTCGGGAGCTATTTCTTTCTTAAAACTTTCCAGAGTATGGTCTTTGCTGATTGATTCATATACCATAACACATTTTAAAAACCAAAGTACTGAAATGTTGTATCAAATATGTATTGTCTTCTCTAAAATCATTCAGGAAACTATATAATGATATGGCTATTGTTCAAATGTTTCCCTGGTGGCTCACTGGTAAAGAACCCGCCTACCAATACAGGAAATGCAGGTTCAGTCCTTGGGTTGAGAAGACCCCGTGGAGAGGGAAATAGCAACCCACTCCAGTATTCTTGCTTGGGAAATCCCGTGGACAGAGGAGCCTGGCAAACTATAGTTCATGGAGTTACAAAAAAGTTGGACATGACTGAGTGGCTAAACAACAAAAACAAATTGTTCAAACACATTTCATTTTAATATTGTGGGTGATAAAAATCATCTCTTGAGAATGGATAGGATTTTTGACCACAATGACAGTAATTTATAGTTACATCTGTGGAACATAGGTGATTGGCTTGGCTGACACATTTCTGCAGGGTAAAATAAAGTGTCATGCTGAAGCAATGAGCTTATTTAGCTATTTTTTGCAGAAATTTTAGACCAGCTCCAAAGCTGAATTCTGAGTGGCAGAGTTGCTGGAACAGATAAACTATTTCTGTATGCTTAGTTAGAAGAGGGTTCTTCCTCATCCCCGGGGTTGGTGGTACCAATGTGCACTGTGGGTCCCCCAGCAAGGCTGGAACTTTCAGATTCAGGTCCTGAGTAAAGGACCTGGGCACCATTCATCCACCGGCTTCTGGTGGGAGCCAAGGCAGGGAGAAGACTGGCTTGATTGGGTTGGACCAGCCAGCCACTGTCCCCTGACAAGGCAGTCAGGTGGCAGGATGTGTCAGCCTGTGGATGGCAAGCACCAGGTTGCAGGGGCAGGGTCCCCAGGGCCTGCAAAAGTCTGTACCTGTTTAGAAAGTGTGCTGAGGCATGAGGGATATAAATAGCCAGTAAAAAACTGCCATCACTGGTACCAGTGGAAGAAAGGAATATGTTTTATGTTTTAATTGAAAAAAGAATTTTAGGAATCCTTTTTTCCTGCCTTTTGATGAAAGAGTCTTATATTTTTGTTTTACACTGGGCAAGACAAGTAAAGTAACTGGTTCTGCTTCTAATCATTACTGTAAATCACTGCAGATGGTGACTGCAGCCATGAAATTAAAAGACGCTTACTCCCTGGAAGAAAAGTTATGACCAACCTGGATAGCATATTCAAAAGCAGAAACATTACTTTGACAACTAAGGTCCGTCTAGTCAAGGCTATGGTTTTTCCTGTGGTCATGTATGGATGTGAGAGTTGGACTGTGAAGAAAGCTGAGCACCAAAGAATTGATGCTTTTGAACTGTGGTGTTGGAGAAGGCTCTTGAGAGTCCCTTGGACTGCAAGGAGATCCAACCAGTCCATCCTAAAGGAGATCAGCCCTGGGATTTCTTTGGAAGGAATGATGCTAAAGCTGAAACTCCAGTACTTTGGCTACCTGATGCGAAGAGTTGACTCATTGGAAAAGACCCTGATGCTGGGAGGGACTGGGGGCAAGAAGAGAAGAGGACGACAGAGGATGAGATGGCTGGATAGCATCACTGACTCAATGGATGTGAGTCTGTGAACTCTGGGAGATGGTGATGGACAGGGAGGCCTGGCGTGCTGTGATTCATGGGGTCGCAAAGAGTCAGACACGACTGAGCAAATGAACTGAACTGAACTGAAGTGGCTCTCCAGGAATTCACTAGTTTTTTTTGGTAGATTTTTACCCATTTGGACTAATCTGGTTGCTATTATATTTGGCTCTCAGTTAAGCACCTGACGACTGATGGTAATTTATTTTTTTTTAAGACAGGAAATAAAAAATACAGAAGAACACGAGAAACAAAACACAGCACCTAATGTGTGCATTTGTTGCTCAGTCGTGTCTGACTCTGCAGCCCCATGGACTGTAGCCCCCCAGGCTCCTCTGTCCATGGAATTCTCCAGGTAAGAAATACTGGAGTGGGTTGCCATTCCCTTCTCCAGGGATCTTCTCAACCCAGGGATTGAACCTGGGTCTTCCACATTGCAGGCAGATTCTTTACTGTCTGGACCGTGAAGCAACTGATAGTATAGGGAAATATTTTGGATACTCTGAGTGCTTCAAGAGCAGTTGAAATGATCATTCTCAGAAAGTTTTGCTTAAACTGTTAGTTGCCAAGACTGTTTGAGGCTGACCTCTGAGAAAGCAACAAATAAACAGATTGCTTAGGGATCACAGACATGTTTACATACACATTAGATAGAATGTTCCAGTAGACAGAATAATCCTGAATTCCAAAAAAAAAAAAACTACATTGTAGAGATTCTAAGAATCCATTCATGCTAATAGTGTTAAAGAAGTCTATTATATTAACTAAGAAAGAAGCAGACAGATTCTCATAAGCTATATTGCATACTAGCTGTCAAACTAAAGTAACATGTTAGCTCCAGTTTTCAAAGTCAGTTCTTTAGTCATGGATAATTTTAGTGAATTAGGACAGGAATGTGATATTTTTCTTTTTAATTTTATTAATTTTTAATTGAAGAATCATTAATTTACAGTAATTGCGTTGGTTTCTGCCAAACATCAACATGAATCAGCCATAGGTATACCAATGTCCTCTCCATCTTCAACCTCCCTCCCGCCTTCCTCTTCATTCCATGCCCTAGGTTGTTCCAGAGCCCTAGTTTGAGTTCTCTAAGTCAGACAGCAAATTCCATTGGCTATCTATTTCACATGTGGTAATGTATGTTTCCATGTTACTCTCTCCATACATCCCACCCTCTCCTTCCTCCCCTCCCCCATGTCCATAAGTCTTTTCTCTATGTCCTTGTCTCCATTGCTGCCCTGCAAATAATTTCATCAGTGCCATCCTTCTGGACTTCATACACTTATGTTAGTATACAATTTTTGTTTTTCTCTTTCTGACGTACTGCACTCTCTATAATAGGCTCTAAGTTCATCCACGTCATTAGAAGTGAAACACAAGCCTCCCTTTTTATGGCTGAGTAATATTCATTTGGAAAACTCAGCAGCAGCCACAGGACTGGGAAAGGTCAGTTTTCATTCCAATCCCAAAGAAAGGCAATGCAAAAGAATGCTCAAACTACCACACAATTGTACTCACCTCACATGCTAGTAAAGTAATGCTCAAAATTCTCCAAGCCAGGCTTCAACAGTATGTAAACTGTGAACTTCCAGATGTTCCAGCTGGGTTTAGAAAAGGCAAAGGAACCAGAGATCAAATTGCCAACATCCATTGGATCATGGAAAAAGCAAGAGAGTTCCAGAAAAACATCTATTTCTGCTTTATTGACTATGCCAAAGCCTTTGACTGTATGGATCACAATAAACTGTGGAAAATTCTGAAAGACATGGGAATACTAACCACCTGACCTGCTTCCTGAAAAATCTGTATTCAGGTCAGGAAGCAACAGTTAAAACTGAACATGGAACAACAGACTGGTTCCAAATTGGGAAAGGAGTACGTCAAGGCTGTATATTGTCACGCTGTTTATTTAACTTATATGCAGAGTACATCATGCAATATCCTGAGCTGGATGAAGCACAAGCTGGACTCAAGATTGCTGGGAGAAATATCAATAACCTCAGATATGCAGATGACACCACCCTCATGGCAGACAGTGAAGAAGAACTAAAGAGCCTCTTGATTAAAGTGAAAGAGGAGAGTGAAAATGTTGGCTTAAAGCTCAACATTCAGAAAACGAAGATCATGGCATCTCGTTCCTTCACTTCATGGCAAATAGAGAGAAAAACGATGGAAACAGTGAGACTTTGTTTTGGGGCTCCAAAATCACTGCAGATGGTGACTGCAGTCATGAAATTAAAAGACACTTGCTCCTTGGAAGAAAAGTTATGACCAACCTAGGCAGCATGTTAAAAAGCACAGACATTACCTTACCAACAAAGGTCTGTCTGGTCAAAGTTATGGTTTTTCCAGTAGTCATATGTGGATGTCAGAGTTGGACAGTAAAGAAAGCTGAATGCTGAAGAATTGATGCTTTTGAAGTGCGGTGTTGGAGAAGACTCTTGAGAGTCCCTTGGACAGCAAGACTATCTAACCAGTCCTGATTATCTTTGGAAGGATTGATGCTGATGCTGAAGCTCCAATAATTTGACCACCTTATGGGAAGAACTGACTCATTGGAAAAGACCCTGATGCTGGGAAATATTGAAGGTGGGAGGAGAAGGGAACGGCAGAGAATGCGATGATTGGATAGCATCACTGACTCGATGGACATGAGTTTAAGCAAGCTCTGGGAGTTGGTGATGGACAGGGAAGCCTGGCATGCTGCAGTCCTTGGGGTTGCAAAGAGTTGGACATGACTGAGCGACTGAACTGAACCAAACATTCCATTTTGTAAATGTACCACAGTTTCTTTATCCATTCATCTGTCGATGGACATCTAGGTTGCTTCCATGTCCTAGCTATTGTAAACAGTGCTGCAGTTAACATTGGGGTACATGTGTCTTTTTCAACTTTGATTTCCTCAGGGTATTTGCCTCATAGTGGGATTGCTGGGTCATATGATGGTTTTGGGCTTCCCTGGTGGCTCAGAGAGTAAAGAATCTGCCTGCAATGTGGAAGACCTGGGTTTGATCCCTGGGTAGGGAAGACCCCCTGGAGAAGGGAATGGCAACCCACTCCAGTATAGGATTCTCTGAAAATGTGCAACCCTCTGGCCAGAATAGAAGGAAATCACATGGTCCTTTAAGTTGTACAGCAGCTAATGAAAGCTGAGAGAAGAGTCTGGTTTTTAATTCCATGCTGCACTTTTAAGAGCTGTGGAGAGAGCCCACACAGATGGCTATGAGCCTTTTCATTTACTCTTGCATGACCCATTTTTCTTTTTTTTCCCCCGCCGGCTGCTACAGCTCCACTCTGCTCTGAAGAGTGCATTCTCCACAGACAATTGCAGTAAGTGGTGTTCCTGAGAAACAGTTGGAACTCTCACTGAAATATAGTGGAATTTCTAAAAGCCTGTCAAGGTCTCTCATACAATTTCTGAGCTCTTGTAGTATTTAAAGTGTATTGATGACCATTGGCATTCATTTAAATACAGACTAACCACAAACCAAGGGCTTCCTGTATCTAAAATTGTGATTTTTTTTTCTTTTGGTAATTATCAGACTTACATTCTGTTCTTCCTCATTTGTGCCACACAGCAGGTGTGATTACAGGCACTTAGACTTTCTAGGAAAATTGTTTACATTCAGAAAACTTCTTTTGTAAGTTGGCTAACATTTTATCTTTCCTTAAAGCAAGATACTTTCATGACATTACAAAGGATATTTTCATAAAATTGTCAATATTATTTCTATTTGTATATAGTAAATCTATACATTTTTTCGTATGTTCCCACTGTTTCATTTATACTTAAAGAAGGAAAAAATACCATAAATATTTGGGAAAAAATACCATAAATAATTGAGAGACTAAGATTATTATCAACAAAAGGAAGCTATGTGGGTGCTCAGTCCTGTTCGACTCTTTGGGACCCCATGCATAGCCCACCAGGCTCTTCGGTCCATGGGATTTCCCAGGCAAGAATCCTCGAGTATGTTGCCATTTCCTTCTCCAACTGGAAGTAATGGATGCTTTATAATAAAATAAGTTTAAGGCCATCTTAAGCATTGAATCTTCTGATATCCAGGAGGAAACACTAGTATTCTTATTTACAAAAAAACTGTGATTCAGAAAGATAAAGGCCATCTGTCACAGGACAGAGGGATAGGAAGTAGTAGGTAGAAGGTAACACTTTAGTTTGTCTTGTTAAAAGCCAAGAATTGATGACTTATAAATGCAGTTATAGATTAGCAGCATTAATTACATAATAAAGGTAAGATGACATCTACATGCTAGAGGCAGAATCAAAATACAGAATGAAGTCAGAAAGAGAAAAAGAAGAGAACTGTGCATGAATGTGTGTGTGCGGAATCTAGGAACATGGCACAGAGGAACCTATCTGCAGGGCAGCAGTAGAGACACAGATGCAGAGAATGGACGTGCGTACACAGAGGGGAAGGGGAGGTGGAAACCAACTGGGGGAGTAGCATTGACACATACAGACAACCTAGCGTGTAAAGCATCTAGCTAGTGGGAAGCTGCTGTGCAGCCCAGGAAGCACAACTCAGTCCTGGGGGGAAGGGGTCTCAAGATGGAGGGGACATATGCATGCTGTTGGCTGGCGATTTAGCTGCTAAGTTGTGTCTGACTCTTATGACCCCATGGACTGTAGCCTGCCAGACTTCTCTGTCTGTGGGATTTCCCAGGCAGGAATACTGGAGCGGCTTGCCATTTCCTTTTCCAGGGGATCTTCCTGACCCAGGGATGGAACCTGTGTCTCTTTCCTGCTTTGCAGGTGGTTTCATTTCCCCTGAGCCACCTGCGAAGCCCAGATACATGTATCCATATAGCTGATTCACATGTTATACAGCAGGAACTAACACAACAACACTGTAAAACAACTATGCTTAAAAAAAAATAAGAATGGTCTTGGACCAGAGAGGATAGGCAGTTGAATTTTCCCTTAATACACAAGTGAATATTTGCTCAAGATAGAGAAGCATTTTGTGTAGGTGACCTGCAAAGGGCCGAGGCTCTGAAGATTAATTCTGGGAGGAGGCTTATCTTGGACAGGGTGCCTTTGCCTGGGGGGTTGTTTTAATTCTGTGATATCAGTTAGGACAGGATGGGGGCGGTGGTGAGTGTGGAGTGAGCTCTGGGCTTATGGAATTGTTTTAGGTGGGAAATCCACACCTCGCTGCAGCGTCTCTAGTCCAGTGACCTGGCGTATGGAGGGAGTTAGGGTTTCCAGTCCTGTATGTGTCCTGCCTCTCTCTCTGGACATTCAGAACCAAAGACAAAGAAATCCTTCAATTTCTTGTGAGAGCAGTATATATTTTAGAAAGCTAATTATTAGAGGGTACATTTTGCAAGAAGAAACATTCATACATATCACACATACATACACGTCTCTTTTATTTAAAAACTAACTGGTAAGCATCACACAGAATGAAAACAACGATGTCATCAACAGGTCTTACATGACTGATCATTATCTAACAGTGTCATGGTCTAAGTCGTATGGAGAGTAACTTAATAGTTATCAAGCAGTCAACAGAGAAAATGTTATTTAAAATGTCTAAACTAAACCACTCTAATGTACCACATATATTTTTAAAATTTATTTATTTTAATTGGGGAGGCTATCTACTTTACAATTTTGCGGTGGTTTTTGCCATACATTGACATGAATCAGCCACGGATAGACATGTGTCTCCCCATTCTGAATCCCTCCCACCTCCCTCCCTACCCCATCCCTCGGAGCTGTCCTAGAGCACCAGCTTTGAGTGCCCTGCTTCATGCAACCTAGATGTCCATCAGCAAATGAATGGATAAGGAAGTTGTGTACCACATTATTTTAATGAAATATACCAGGTATATTTAAAATCATTCAATTTAGAAATGCTGTCGTTTAGATTAGGAGCCTGGTGGTCTGCCGTCTATGGGGTCACACAGAGTCGGACACGACTGAAGTGACTTAGCAGCAGCATGCTCAGCCGCTAAGCTGTGTCTGACTCTTTGTAACGCCATGCACTGTAGCCCACCAAGCTCCTCTCTCTATGGGATTTCCCAGACAAGAATACTAGAGTAGGTTGCCATTTCCTTCTCCATAGATTACTGATATCTCCAGCTAAATATGTATTTTTTCCCCATTTCTTCACTCAGTGTTGGGGATGCAGTAGATGCTTAACCAGTGCTCAAGTCAACAGGTGTTACTTATCTACATTAATATCTGAACGGCATACGAATGAAAGGCCATTAGACTTAAAATTTTAAATATGGGTTAAAATCTTGCCTCTGCTGTTTGTTAGATATGCACCTTTGGATAAACACTTAAAAATCTCTGAGGCGTGATTTCCTTACCTTCAACATGAGGATAAAAGAATATTTAGGGTGCAGGGTTCTTGTGATGATTAAATATTACTTTTCTTATGTATGTGAAGGTGCCCAGGATCGTATAGGATTCAGAATAGGACTTCTGAACATCTTTATCAAGAACACAGTAAAACAGAAAACATAAAAGGCTTAAATTTCAAAAACATTTTCAATTCTATACACATATCACTTTCTAAAACATGACAGTTTTTCAGCAAATTCTTAAAAAGAAAAAAGTGGATTGGCCAGAATGTTTGTTTGGGTTTTTGCCCAGCCCCATGCGACATGGTAACCCTTTCTTTCTGGCTGGCTTGATATATTTTTGTATTGCATCACCTTTTGTCCTTCCTCACACGCTCTTACCAATGACTATAAGCTGAATCCTGGAAATGATAGCAAACTTAAATTCAGCTTCCCCAAAGTGTGGGTCTACGAGTCAAAAACCAGAAAATGGTTTTGTTCTTTTTTGAATTTTGAAATGAAAAGGTTTCTAGTAAAGAAGGACCAGAGCTCTGAATCTTATAGCTGATTGAAAACTTTGTACTTTCACAATTAGGTACCATCTGTAAATTATTTAAATACTATGTGCCTGTTTGATTTAAATGAACATTAACGATTAAAATAATATACAATTATATCAGAGAAATGTAAATTTAGTAACTCAATAGAAATTTGAGTTTTCTTTTAATTAACTAGAAATCTATGAACATTTACTACCAGGCTAAACTGCTGATGACAGAAATAGCAATCCCATTGCTAATAGGCTGATATATCCAATTTGTGGAAAATAATAAAGCTATTGTCTAAGGCTCCTTGAAAAAGCCTGAAATTTGTTCAAACACAGTGGGCATTTATAAGAGAAATAGGACAAAGGTAGTAAACCTCTGTTTTGGATTTGCGCTAGAATTATAACTTATTAAATCAGATACAGAAATGAATTGGTTTTAAATGCCCAAGATTAAAGTGTTGCAATGGCCTCTTAAAGGCAAGAAGGCTATAAAAGCAACTCACAATGTGATTGTATGGAAAGCAGTGTCCTGCATTGAGAGGAGAACATTGCACGGGCACCCCACGCCCTGAGAAGCTGTGCTTGTGTCGTGGTTGTTTAGTCACTAAGTTGTGTCTGACTCTGTGACCCTACGGACTGTAGCCCTCCAGGCCTCCTCTGTCCATGGATTTCCTAGGCAAGAATACTAGAGTGGGTTGCATTTCCATCTCTAGAGGATCTTCCTGGACCAGGGATCGAACCTGCATCTCCAGCATTGGTGGCTGGATTCTTGACCAATGAGCTATCTGGGAAGCCTGAGAAGGTCTGCACAGGCTGCTTAATAGATGACACAGAATCACCATGGTCCTTGTTCACTTGGCTAACAAGTCTGCCATCATCTCCTAGGACGTATCTACGTATCTGTTATGGTCAACTGACTGTCTTTCAGCCTTTACCAGGTCAATTATGAAACATAATTTACAAGAATTGTAAGCAGATCAGTCAATAGGTCTAGTGGCAATCAACATATTCCCTCTCTTCCCACTAACCCAGGGTCAGTGCCCACAAACAGTTCCCTCCCACCCTGGCCCCCTGCATCAATAAAAGGAAAAGGTTCTCTGTAGGATCAGAATTCTAAATAAGATGTGTCTTCAGCAAAAAGTACTTTACATGCACAAGTATCCCCACTAAGATCTTATTATGATTCTTCCTTTTACCTCACATACAAAGAAATTACTTTAAAATTACCTAATTTGCCTTGCATGCCACCCTTACACTGCTATAATTCAGACTTGTGGTTATTTCTGTCTATAATTACACAGCAGCAAAAGGAAGGGTTAGACATCCATCAAAACCCTTGTGAAATCATGAACATGAGATAATGGAATCTTCCTGCAGTGAATGCATGCACTGACAAAATAATGCAGTGTTGGCTCTGGATTCTAGTGACGTTTTACTATAAACTGAAGCCACATCTCTCTCCTTGTCAGGCCATCTTACCAAAGCGCTAGCTCATGCATAGGATAAAGTAGGGGTGGAAGGATTCTGGTTGAGTGGAAGGATGGGGATGAGAAAGGAGAAAGTGAGAAGTGGTGAGGGACCTAACTTCCTTGAACATGTGCTGTGCCATGCTTAGTTGCTCAGTCACATCCTACTCTTGGCCAACCCATGGACTGTAGCCCAATAGGCTCCTCTGTCTATGGGATTCTCCAGGCAAGAATACTGGAGTGGGTTGCTATGCCCTCCTCCAGGGGATCTTCTCAACCCAGGGACTGAACCCAGGTCTCCCACATTGCAGGCAGATTCTTTACATTTGAGCCACAAGGGAAGCCCGTAATAAAGACAGATAAATACAGAGCAAAGCGTCCAGCAACAAGATTCTGGATAAAACCCTTACAAGAAATTCTGCTTAACTTCTACACAGGCCACAGCCTTCTCTTCTCCACATGTTGGCATGGGGTTGGGTTAAAATCCTCTCCTTTTAGATTCCTTTAAAACCTAGAAATAAAAATACCATGTGACCTAGCAATCCCACTACTGGGAATTTACCCTGAGAAATCCATAATTGAAAAAGGTGCATGCACCCCAGTGTTCATTGCAGCACTGTTTAAAATGGCCAGGACATGGACACAACCTAGATTCTATCACAGATGAATGGATGAAGAAGATATGGTCTGTATATATGACATATATACACATATAAAATTAGCCATAAAAAAGGAAACAATTCTGAGTCAGTTGAACTCAGGTTGATGTACCTAGAGCCTGTTATATGAGTGAAGCAAGTCTGAAAAAGAAAATCAAATATCATATATTCATACGTATGTATATATATATATATATAGAATCTGTAAAAATGGTACTGATGAACCTATTTGCAGAGCAGGAATGGAGACGCAGACATGAAGAATGGACTTTTTGATACAGCAGTGGGGAAAGAGGGTGAGACAGATTGACATATGCGCACAGTGGTGGTGGTGCTTTAGTAGCTAAGCTATGTCCGACTCTTGCGACCCCATGGACTATAAAGGCTGCCAGGCTCCTCTGTCCATGGGATTCTCCACACGAGAATACTGGAGTGGGTTGCCATGTACTACCATGTGTAAAATAGCCAGCTAGTGGGAAGATGCTGGATAGCACAGGGAGCTCAGCTTGCTTCTCTGTGATGACCTAGAGGGGCGAGATGAACAGGCGGTGGTGGGAGGGTCGGGCTCAAGAGGGAGGTGATGCATGTATGCATATGGCTGGATCACGTTGTTGTCTAGCAGAAACCAACACAACGTTGTGAAGCAACTGCTGCTGCTGCTGCTAAGTCGCTTCAGTCGTGTCCGACTCTGCGACCCCAGAGACGGCAGCCCACCAGGCTCCTCTGTCCCTGGGATTCTCCAGGCAAGAACACTGGAGTGGGTTGCCATTTCCTTCTCCAATGCATGAAAGTGAAAAGTGAAAGTGAAGTCGTTCAGTCGTGTCCGATTCTTCAAGACCCCATGGACCGCAGCCCACCAGGCCCCTCCATCCACGGGATTTTCCAGGCAAGAGTACTGGAGTGGGGTGCCATTGCCTTCTCCTGTAAGGCAACTATCCTCCAATTAAAACTTTTAAAAAGAAAAAGTTACTGTTGAAACACCAAAGACTTATTTAAAGCAAAGACAATTTAAAGCAAACCTTGCTAACAGGTTCACATAGTATTTTCATGTGAATGTATACAGCATGTGTGTGTATTGGTCCCTCAGTATGTCTGACTCTTTGTGACCCAATGGACTATAGCCTGCCAGGCTCCTCTCTCCAAGGAATTCTCCAGGTAAGAATACTGTGGGTAACTATTCCGTTCTCCAGGGGGTATTCCTGACCCAGTGATCGAACTCACGTCTCCTACATTGCAGGCAGATTCTTTACCATCTGAGCCACCAGAGAAACCTGTAAATATGTAGATGGTCTTATCTAAATAGATGTGGAGGACTTAAGCCATCACAGTTAAAAGGGAGAAGCCAGGGTTGACTGTCAGAGCTTGTCCCAGCTCCACCACTTATGTCTGTGACCTTCAGGATATTCTTAAAATTGTCTGACTCTCAATTTCCATTGTTGGCCTTCAATTATGAGATGGGACTATTAAAACATCTTTGCTTATAGAGTTACAGTGAAGAAGTACAAGAAGCCCCAATAATGAGTAATATTGAACCTGTCAATGACTGTGCTGAGTTCAGCAGGATTTTACTTAGAAAAAAGTAACAGATAAATAAAAACTAAATATGATATATCTTACAACACAAATTTTTACATACATAAAAAGATATAAATGTGCATTTGGTATTTATTGAAGATAAAATTACAACTTACTGGTAAAAATAATGAGTTATTGATGAGTTAGTTTCTGTCAAGCAGAGAACTCTTACTAAACTACACACAACATACCATCAAGGTAATAATCCTTTTGTTCAGTAGTGCAACAAATTTAAGAAAAAGAAATGCATAAGAACATGAAAGGAACAACTAAGACAGTATTTTCAAAATTGATAGATGGCTTGCTATGTAATCAGAAAATCCTAAACAATCCAAACCTAAACTATTATAATTCTTGGAAGTAAAATGCTAGATGCAAGCTCCATATATAAAAATCAATTGTCTGTATTCCAGAGACTAGTAATTTAAAAATTTTAAAAAGTTTCCAAGCCCACTATCTACAATAGCATCAAGTCAGGCAAAATTTTACAAATAAAGAAGACATAAACAAAATGAACACTGTGTTTACAGATAGGGAGATTTAATACCATAAAGATGTCAAGCCTCTCCAAACAGGTTTTGGGGCTTGAAAAGGTGATCTTAAAAAATTTGTGTGGACACATAAATGGTCCTTCCTCAGTGAGCAATGCAAAGAAATAGAGGAAAACTATAGAATGGGAAAGACTAGAGATCTCTTCAAGAAAATCAGAGATACCAAGGGAATATTTCATGCAAAGATGGACTCAATAAAGGGCAGAAATGGTATGGACCTAAGAGAAGCAGAAGATACTAAGATGAGGTGGCAAGAATACACAAAAGAACTGTATAAAAAATATTTTAATGACCCAGATAGCCATGATGGTATATTACTCACTTAGAGCCAGACATCCAGAAATGGGAAGTCAAATGGGCCTAAGGAAGCATCACTATAAACAAAGATAGTGGAGTTGATGAAATCCAGTAGAGCTATTTCAAATCCTGAAAGATGATGCTGTGAAAGTGCTACATTCAGTATGCCAGCAAATTTGGAAAACTCAGCAGTGGCCACAGGACTGGAAAAGGTCAGTTTTCATTCCAACTCCAAAGAAAGGCAGTGCCAAAGAATACTCAAACTACCCCACAATTGCACTCATCTCACATGCTAGCAAAGTAATGCTCAAAATCCTCCAAGCCAGGCTTCAACAGTACATGAACCAAGAACTTCCAGATGATCAAGCTGGATTTATAAAAGGCAGAGGAACCAGATATCAAATTGCTAACATCCATTGGATCATAGAGAAAGCAAGAGAGTTCCAGAAAAACATCTAATTTTGCTTCACTGACTATACTAAAGCCTTTGACCGTGTGGATCGCAACAAACTGTGGAATATTCTCAGATACATGAATACCAGACCACCTTACCTAATTGTCTCCTGAGAAATCTGCATGCAGGTCAAGAAACAAGAGTTGGAACCGGACATGGAATAACAGACTGGTTCCAAATCGGAAAAGGAGTACGTCAAGGCTGTATATTGTCACACTGTTTATTTAACTTATATGCAGAGTACATCATGGGAAATGCTGGTCTGGATGAAGCACAAGCTGGAATCAAGATTGCCGGGAGAAATATCAATAACCTCAGATATGCAGATGACACCACCCTTATGGCAGAAAGTGAAGAAGAACTAAAGAGCCTCTTGATGAAAGTGAAAGAGAAGAGTGAAAAAGTTGGCTTAAAACTCAACATTCAGAAAACAAAGATCATGGCATCCAGTCCCATCATTTCATGGCAAATAGATGGATTAACAACGGAAACAGTGACAGAGTTTATTTTTGGGGCTCTGAAATCACTGCCGATGGTGACTGTAGCCACGATATTAAAATAAGCTTGCTCCTTGGAAGGAAAGCTATGATCAACCTAGACAGCATATTAAAAAGCAGAGACATTACTTTGCCAACAAAGGTCCATCTAGTCAAGGCTATGGTTTTTCCAGTGGTCATGTATGGATGTGAGAGTTGGACTATAAAGAAAGCTGAGCACCGAAGAACTGATGCTTTTGAACTGTGGTGCTGGAGAACACTCTTGAGAGTCCCTTGGACTGAGAGGAGATCAACCAGTCCGTCCTAAAGGAGATCAGTCCTGGGTATTCATTGGCAGGACTGATGATGGAGCTGAAGCTCCAATACTTTGGCCTCCTGATATGAACTGAGTCACTGGAAATAGTATAGTATAGTGACTGGACTGTACAGTCCATGGAATTCTCTAGGCCAGAATACTAGAGTGGGTAGCCTTTCCCTTCTCCAGGGGATCTTCCCAATCCAGGGATCAAACCCAGGTCTCCACATTGCAGGCAGATTCTTTACCAGCTGAGCCACAAGGGAAGCCCAAGAATACTGGAGTGGGTAGCCTATCCCTTCTCCAGGAGATCTTCCCTATCCAGGAATAGAACCAGGGTCTCCTGCATCGCAGCCAGATTCTTCACCAACTGAGCTATCAGGGAAAGTGTGTGTTCATAGCAACACTATTTACAATATTCCCAAACTGGGAAATCTAAATAATCTCTATAAATACAACGAAGAACAAATGCATTGTGTGATATTCATTCAATGAAATGCTACCCAGTAATAAATGAGTAAAATACAGCCATTCACAAGTAGTATGTTGAACAAAACTTTTCCAATAGGGTAATACAATTACTATGTACCTTCATTTACATAAAGTCTTTAAAAAAGGCAAAACTAAATGATAGATTCAAGGCATGTTCACTTATGTGGTAAAAGGATAAATAAAACTAAGGCTTTACTTGCCATAGGGCTCAGATTGCTTTGAGCAGGGTGAGTGGCAGTGACTTGTCTGGTCAGGATTAGGTGTCCAAGGTGGCGCCCTGGTGCTGCTTCTCGCCCTGGGTGATGTTCCCCTAATAGTTCTTTTTATGCCAAGTTATGGAATGGGATACTTTGGCCACCTGATGTGAAGAGCTGACTCAATGGAAAAGACCCTGAAGATCGGAAAGGTAGAGGGCAGGAGGAGAAAGAGGCAACAGAGGATGAGATGGTTGGATGGCATCATGGACTCAATGGACATGAGTCTGGGCAAACTCCAAAAAATAGTGGAGGACACAGGAGCCTGGCGTGTTGCAGTCCCTGCAGTGGCAAAGAGTCAGACAGGACTTAGTGACTGAACAATGACAATTTTTTTTTTTGCACATCATTCTGAATGTATATTATATATATGTATATATATATTTAAATTTTTATTGGAATATAGTTGATTTACAATCTTAGTTTCAGATGTAGACCAAAGTGGATCAGCTATACATATACATATATCTACTCTTTTTTTAGTTTATTTTCATATATAGGTCATGAATGCATATTACATTTTGCAGTACTAAGAATCTTGAAGAAAACAATGTAAAAATGAGTTGGAGAATGCACTGAGATACCAAGAAAGGGCTGTGCTTGGGTATGACTGTGTCCTTCCTGGATTTAAACATTGACATCCTAACTTCCTAATCCCTAATGTCAGGGTGTTTGCAGATGGAGACTTTAGGAGGTAATTAGGTTTAGATAGGGTCCTGAGAGTGGGGACCTCGTGGCAGGATTATTGCCTTCATGAGAAGAGACACCAGAGGGTTTGGTGCTGCCCCTCTCTGCCATCTGAGGACACGGGGAGGAAGCACCATCTCTAAGCCAGGAAAAGAGGAACCCCAGAGACTGAGCCCTCCCAGAACCCTGACCTCGGACTGTCTAGTCTCTGGACTGTGAGAAACCAAGGTCTGTCGTTTGAACCACCCGCACTGTGTTATGACGGTCCCAGCTGCCTAGTACAGACTGAGAAGATAACTGCAATGCTAACGCCATATGACAGCCTCAAGCCTAGAAGAGACAAAGAATGTTTACAAAACCAGTAAGGAAAAGATGAACAATGCCGCCAAATGAGGGCGTGAAGCGCTTCACAAAAGGGATTATATCCATGGCCAATGAAAATGTAAAGTAGTACTTAAACTGATTAGTAGTAATCCGGAAATATAAATTTAAACACACTGCCTAGTGGGAAATAAATAGCTAGTGGGAAGCTGCTTTGTAGCGCAGGGAGCCCAGCTCAGTGCTCTGTGATGATCTAGGGGGTGGGATGGGGGTGGCCGAGAGGGAGGCTCAAGAGGGAGGGGATACATGTATGCTGGTGGTGGTGTCGTCCCTAAGTCGTGTCCAACTCTGGTGACCCTATGGACTGTAGTCCGCCAGGCTCCTCTGTCCCAGGGATTTCCCAGGCAAGAATATTGGAGTGGGTTGCCATGTCCTTCTCCAGGGGAACTTCCCAACCCAGGGACTGAACCCATGTCTCCTGCATTGAAGGAGGGTTCTTTACCTCTGAGCCACCAGGGAAGCCTGGATATATGTATACATAGAGCCTCTTCACGTCAGTCTACAGCAGAAACTAACACAGCATTGTACAGCAATGATACTCCAATAAAAAATGCCACGTTGTAGCTCTGTACTTCTGTTAGGAGGCCTGATTAAAAAGCACTTGCAAGGACTGGAAACAATAGGACACTAATAAACGATGAGTGTGCTTGTAAATTGTTTCAAACATTTTTTAAATTGATTTAACATTATGTTCCTATCTTATTTTCTATGTTATGGCCCAGCAATTCCAATGTTAGATAGGTATTCAACAAACACGTATTAACCTATGAACAAGAGACAGGCACAAGGTTATTTTCCACAACATTATTTATAATAATCTCCAAGCAGGAACCACATACACATGCATCACTAGTCATAGTCCTGACCCGTACCATGTATGGGGTCCAGGGGCAGAGTACAAGCAAAGACGTGATGCACTCCGTGTCTAAGAAGTTAAAAGCTAAAAATTTTAAAAGCTACAATCAAGATACCAAGTGGTGTTAGTTTTTATTGCTGTGGAACAAATTACCACAAAATTAGTGGCTTAAAAATTAGTTCAGAGTGTTGCAATCAGAAGTCTGGATTGATATGGATGGACTCTGAGTCTCACTGGCCTGATATCAACTGTTGCTAGGGTCCTCTTTCTTTTAAGGGAATCAGGGCTGTGCAAACTCACTGGTCATTAGCATAATTTGTTTCCTTGAGGCTGTAGGACTGAGGTCCTGTGTCCTGCTGATTGTCAGTCTTGGCTGCTCTCAGCCCCCAGGGGTGGTCACCACGTGTCCTGCCCCACTCCAACATGCCTCATGTTTCAGGTCCTTCTTGTATTCTGAATCTCTGACCTCTTTTTCTGCAACCAGCCAGAGAAATCTCTCTGCTTATGTGATGGGCAGGCCTACCTCGTTAACCTCCTCATCATAAGGTGAACTGTGTGCCGTGTAACAAAAATGAGTTTAGGCAGTAAAATCCACATCGACAGCCCCAGGGTTACACAGCGTGTGTAAGCCAGAGGCGAGGGAGGTATCGGGAATCTGATTCTGCACACGACAGTCTGCCCTTCGGCCCCCAAAGATTCATGTACCTTCCAAATGTAAAACGTAATCATCACCTCCCCAGAATCCCAAAATTTTCATCAAATTGCAGTATCCATTTGAATCCAAAATCTCATCAGTGTAATAGTCTGAAATCTCATTATCTAAATCATCTAAACCAGGTATGGATGAAGCTCCTGGGTATAGTCTGTTGAATTAAGAATCACTCCTGGGATACAATTACTCTTCCTCTTTGGACCATAAAGCTAAATAGATAACCTACATTCCTCCCGTACGCAGCATGCAATGAGATAGGAGTTGTTAAAATGGAGGAAATGAAAAAGCAAATGGTAAAAGGAATTCATTGGTCCAAGGCATTTTGTTTTGAAGACTTACTTAATTGCTTTGACTGTGCTGGGCCTTCACTGCTGCGCGGGGCGCCTCTCTAGCTGCGCCTTCACCGCTGCGCGGGGCGCCTCTCTAGCTGAGGTGTGAAGGCCTCTCCTTGCAGGGGCCTCCCTTGTTGCGGGGCACAGACTGTATCTGCATGAGCTTCAGTAGTTCCAGCAGGTGGGCTACAGAGCACGTTGCTTGGTGTCATGCAGGATCTTCCAGACCAGGCATTGAACCAGTGTCCCCTGAATTTCCAGGTGGATTCTTCACCCCTGTACCACCAGGAAAGCTCCCCAA
Source organism: Ovis canadensis (assembly GCF_042477335.2). NCBI lineage: Eukaryota > Metazoa > Chordata > Mammalia > Artiodactyla > Bovidae > Ovis > Ovis canadensis. The sequence continues at coordinate 108,721,071 of NC_091246.1, forward strand.
GGCTGTTGTCAAATGCAGTCTGCTCACCTCTAGCCCTTGTCCCTTGATTATGTGTCAAGGTCTGCTAATTCTGTGTCTCTCAGCTCTGCTCTCTCGTTCTTGGCTCCTGATTCTTCCATCTGAGTAGTTCTTCTGTTTTCATAACACTCAGCACATGTTTGCTGCTGAGCAGTTCACTTCACCTGCTAGTATTATCTGTATCCTTTTCAGCCCAAGTCTGTTAGTATTTATGTTGACATAACATTCTCCAGAACTGTATGAACCTTGCATGGATTTCTCTGGTTTTCATTCTGTTAAGCAAAGATATCTCCACAGCTATTTTAGAGATAATTCATTCTCTATCTTTGGCTTCTGCTGAGATGTCTGAAGAGCAAAGCCCTTGTTTCCTAAGAAGTAGCTCTCTAGGATCTGGGTCTCCAGTTCTGTGAGACACACCCTTAACTCTAGAGACAACAGTACATAGGATTGAATACTCTGATCTTTGATTTTTCTCAAGTTTTACCAGAAGGTCATATAGTCATGGAGAATTCTATGGACTCTATCCATGGGGTTGTAAAGAGTTAGACATGACTGAGTGACTTTCACTTTCACTTTCATACAGTCATAGTCTTGGCTTTTTCTCTGTGCATGCTCTCTGAATCAATCTCATAGTTTCTGTCTGTTTTCCTTTTGAATAGTATATATTCCCTCACATCACCAACTATACCTATGCAGTTAACTGTACATGCATCCTCGGTCACTTAGTTGTGTGTGCCTCTTTTGGGACCCCATGGACTGTAGCCCACCAGGTTCCTCTGTCCATGGGATTCTCCAGGTAAGAATACTGGAGTGGGTTGCCATTTCCTCCTCCAGGGGATCTTCCTGACCCAGGGATCAAACCCACATCTACTAAACTGGCAGGTGGATTTTTTATCATTGCACAACCTGGGAAGCCTACAGTTAACTGTGCTCAGTTCAGTTCAGTTCAGTCACTCAGTTGAGTCCGACTCTTTGCGACCCCATGAATCACAGCAGGCCAGGCCTCCCTGTTCATCACCAACTCCCGGAATTCACTCAGACTCATGTCCATCGAGTCAGTGATGCCATCCAGCCATCTCATCCTCTGTTGTCCCCTTCTTCTACTGCCCCCAATCCCTCCCAGCATCAAAGTCTTCTCCAATGAGTCAACTCTTCTCATGAGGTGGCCAAAGTACTGGAGTTTCAGCTTTAGCATCATTCCTTCCAAAGAAATCCCAGGGCTGATCTCCTTCAGAATGGACTGGTTGGATCTCCTTGCAGTCCAAGGGACTCTCAAGAGTCTTCTCCAACACCACAGTTCAAAAGCATCAATTCTTCAGCACTCAGCCTTCTTCACAGTCCAACTCTCACATTCATACATGACTACTGGAAAAACCATAGCCTTGACTAGACGGACTTTAGTCGGCAAAGTAATATCTGTGCCTCTGAATGTGCTGTCAAGGTTGGTCATAACTTTTCTTCCAAGGAGTAAGCATCTTTTAATTTCATGGCTGCAGTCACCATCTGCAGTGATTTTGGAGCCCCAAAATATAAAGTCTGACACTGTTTCCACTGTTTCCCCATCTATTTCCCATAAAATGATGGGACCAGATGCCATGATCTTCGTTTTCTGAATGTTGAGCTTTAAGCCAACTTTTTCACTCTCCTCTTTCACTTTCATCAAGAGGCTTTTTAGCTCCTCTTCACTTTCTGCCATAAGGGTGGTATCATCTGCATATCTGAGGTTACTGATATTTTTCCCAGCAATCTGGATTCCAGCTTGTGTTTCTTCCAGTCCAGTGTTTGTCATGATGTACTCTGCATATAAGTTAAATAAGCAGGGTGACAATATACAGCCTTGGCATACTCCTTTTCCTATTTGGAACCAATCTGTTGTTCCATGTCCAGTTCTAACTGTTGATTCCTGACCTGCATACAGATTTCTCAAGAGTCAGGTTAGGTGGTCTGGTATTCCCATCTCTCTCAGAATTTTCCACAGTTTACTGTGATCAAATCAAAGGCTTTGGCATAGTCAAGAAAGCAGAAATAGATATTTTTCTGGAACCCTCTTGCTTTTTCCATGATCCAGCGGATGTTGGCAATTTGATCTCTGGTTCCTCTGCCTTTTCTAAAACCAGCTTGAACATCAGGAAGTTCACGGTTCATGTATTGCTGAAGCCTGGCTTGGAGAATTTTGAGCATTACTTTACTAGCATGTGAGTTGAGTGCAATTGTGGGGTAGTTTGACCATTCTTTTGCATTGCCTTTCTTTGGAATTGGAATGAAAACTGACCTTTTCCAGTCCTGTGGCCACTGCTGAGTTTTCCAAATTTGCTGGCATACTGAGTACAGCACTTTCACAGCATCATCTTTCAGGATTTCAAATAGCTCTTTTGGAATTCCATCACCTCCACTAGCTTTGTTCATAGTGATGCTTTCTAAGGCCCACTGGACTTCACATTCCAGGATGTCTGGCTCTAGATGAGTGACCACACCATCACGATTATCTGGGTGATGAAGATCTTTTTTGTACAGTTCTTCTGTGTATTCTTGCCACCTCTTCTTAATATCTTCTGCTTCTGTTAGGTCCATACCATTTCTGTCCTTTATCGAGCTCATCTTTGCATGAAATGTTCCCTTGGTATCTCTAATTTTCTTGAAGAGATCTCTAGTCTTTCCCATTCTGTTGTTTGCCTCTATTTCTTTGCATTGATCGCTGAGGAAGGCTTTCTTATCTCTTCTTGCTATTCTTTGGAACTCTTCATTCAGATGCTTATATCTTTGCTTTTCTCCTTTGCTTTTTGCCTCTCTTCTTTTCACAGCTATTTGTAAGGCCTCCCCAGACAGCCATTTTGCTTTTTTGCATTTCTTTTCCATGGGGATGGTCTTGATCTCTGTCTCCTGTACAATGTCACGAACCTCATTCCATAGTTCATCAGGTGCTCTATCTATCAGATCTAGGCCCTTAAATCTATTTCTCACTTCCACTGTACAATCATAAGGGATTTGATTTAGGTCATACCTGAATGGTCTAGCGGTTTTCCTTACTTTCTTCAATTTAAGTCTGAATTTGGTAATAAGGAGTTGATGATCTGAGCCACAGTCAGCTCCTGGTCTTGTTTTTGTTGACTGTATAGAACTTCTCCATCTTTGGCTGCAAAGAATATAATCAATCTGATTTTTGTGTTGACCATCTGGTGATGTCCATGTGTAGAGTCTTCTCTTGTGTTTTTGGAAGAGGGTGTTTGCTATGACAAGTGCATTTTGGAGCAGCTGTGAAGAGATACCCCATGCCCAAGGTAAGAGAAACCCAAGTAAGATGGTAGGTGTTGCAAGAGGGCACCAGAGGGCAGACACACTGAAACCATACTCACAGAAAACTAGTCAATCTAATCACACTAGGACCACAGCCTTGTCTAACTCAGTGAAACTAAGCCATGCCCGCGGGGCAACCCAAGATGAGTGGGTCATGGTGGAGAGGTCTGACAGAATGTGGTCCACTGGAGAAGGGAATGAAAAACCACTTCACTATTCTTGTCTTCAGAACCCCATTAACAGTATGAAAAGGCAAAATAATAGCATACTAAAAGAGGAACTCCCCAGGTCAGTAGGTGCCCAATATGCTACTGGAGATCAGTGGAGAAGTAACTCCAGAAAGAATGAAGGGATGGACAGCCAAAGCAAAATCAATACCCAGCTGTGGATGTGACTGGTGATAGAAGCAAGGTCCGATGCTGTAAAGAGCAATATTGCATAGGAACCTGGAATGTCAGGTCCATGAATCAAGGCAAATTGGAAGTAGTCGAACAAGAGATGGCAAGAGTGAACGTCGACATTCTAGGAATCAGCGAACTAAACTGGACTGGAATGGGTGAATTTAACTCAGATGACCATTATATCTACTACTGTGGGCAGGAATCCTTCAGAAAAAATGGAGTAGCCATCATGGTCAACAAAAGAGTCCAAACTGCAGTACTTGGATGCAGTCTCAAAAATGACAGAATGATCTCTGTTCATTTCCAAGGAAAACCATTTAATATCATGGTGATCCAAGCCTATGTCCCAACCAGTAATGCTGAAGAAGCTGAAGTTGAACGGTTCTATGAAGACCTACAAGACCTCTTAGAACTAACACCCCAAAAAGATGTCCTTTTCATTATAGGGGACTGGAATGCAAAAGTAGGAAGTCAAGAAACACCTGGAGTAACAGGCAAATTTGGCCTTGGAATGCGGAATGAAGCAGGGCAAAGACTAATAGAGTTTTGCCAAGAAAATGCACTGGTTAACTGTGCTACCCTATGATAAAACCTGATTATGGGAGAAAATCCATCACATCCTTGAGGATTATACCAGGCAAGGACACCAAGGGGTAATGGAGTCACTTTAGAGTTCCACCTCCCAGGTATAGTGTTGAGAAACAGATCCCATCCTTCTTTACTGCTGCCCTCCAGTCTCTGAAGCCTCAGGAGGGTCTGAGCACGTGCCATTCCTGCTCAGGAGTGGGGAGCGCTCCTGGGCAGTAGATGCAAAAACACACCGTGTACACTCAATAAAATACTGCTTAGCTTCCCTAATGACTCAGATGGAAAAGAATCTGCCTGCAATGCAAGAGACCCTGGGCCCGATTCCCTGGAGGAGGGCATCACAACTTACTCCAGTACTCTTGCCTGGAGAATCCCATGGACAGAGGAGCCTGGTGGGCCTCAGTCCATAGCTTTGCAGGGTGTCAGCATTAATTCTGAGCATTAATTCCAATTGAGCATTAATTCTGATTCTGATGTCTGCATGTGTGCTAAGCTGCTTCAGTCATGTCCGACTCTTTGTGATCCTGTGGATTGTAACCCACCAGTCAGGCCCCGGTGGTCGCCCAGTAGGTGGTGATCTAATATCTAAGTGATAAAATTGCAAATAAAAGCAAGAATTTATTATCATAAATTCCAGATAGCAGTTACCTGATGAAATGGGTAGAGAAATGTTCCTTATTAGAAGCAGTCAAGAGAGGGATTGAGAATGTTGTTCTTTGTTTTCTATTCTAAAAAATTGTGTTTCTCCTAGGTTATGAACTTACAGAGAGCGGAGAGAGTGAGAGGGAGGGAGAGGGAGAGAGAGAGAGTGTGTGTATGTGTGTGTTATATGTGTATCTGTGTGTGTATGTCCACACGCACGTGATTTTTTTTCCTATTTTTTTTGGTTGCACCATGAGGCTGTGTGAATTTAGTTTCCTGTCCAGGGACTAAACCTGGGCCCTCAGCACTGAGTGCTCTGAGTGCTTACTACTGGACAACTAGGGAAGTCCCTTTAATGTTTAACTTCTTGACCTAGGCAGTAGTTACACAAGCATTAGGTATACAATATGTTATTTAGCTGGACACAAACCAAAACTTCTATACTGTTCTGTTTCCATGTGTCATAATAAGAAAGGTTAAGTCATATAATTGGAGAAGGAAATGGTAACCCCCTCCAGTATGCTTGTTTGGAGAATCCCATGGACGGAGGAGCCTGGCAGGCCATGCTCCATAGCAATGCAGAAGAGTAGGACACGACTTAATGACTAAAAAAATCATGTGATGAATTAAGAAAATACATTGCAAATGACAAATGATTTGGTAATGAATCACACTGAATTAAAACTCTCATTCTCATAATTAGGTTGATTATAGTCAAACAAACTATACCTACAACTGGAGGACAAAGATAAACCTCTAAAGAGAATAATAAGTTACAAATTAAGAGAATGCAAGTTTTAAGGTATTCTGATAAAATTATGTTTGTGTCTTTTAAAATTTAATTTTTTATGAAAAAGTAATTCAAATGTAATTTCTTAGTGTTTCTGTAAAGATCTTTCTCTGTAGAAGTATATTTGTTACGATTTTAATAATCTTTTTTTGATACAATAATCAACATTTCACTTGTGACACAGAGAACTGTATTTTTTTCCCCCTGAAAAGTCTGTTTATTTTAAAAAGAAGAATTCCCTGTGTTGGGTCTAACTGCATATTTGAATTATCTGATTTAATGTAACATGTACAGCTGAGTCTCAGGGACACTTCATTTGGTCCTTTTGGGGAAGTCCCATAGAAATGAAATGCCAGTTTTAAAATCCTGTTACACCCCACATGGTATAATTGTCCTTCTATAAATGCTAATGAGTACGATCATATAGAGAGGACTTCATTGAAATTTTTTATCTTCTACTATACTGACTGCACCTTATAATTTAATTTCACTTTATTTCAGTACCAGATAAAATGAAGAATTCTATTGTCTGCCTCGCTGCCATTTCTCTTGATATTTCAAATATATTTAATTATATAAGGTCACATCTGAAGAGATAAAACTCTGGAGAGCATGCAAATGAACTTTCCTCTATGGGATCACTTATGAATTCTTTATGACACTGGAATTACATGATATGTTATTATCCTAAAGTGACACAGAATGTCTTACTTCTTGTCTTGCCCATTCTTGAAATAAAACTGGAGTATTAAGGAAAACTAATGACTCTGAGAATTGGCTATTCCAGAGGGTACAGTTTTCGTTACTCATGCTTTGTAAGTGACAGGGCACAGCAGGAAAGCAGTGAGAAGATGCTGGCTACATTGGAGACTAGATTTATGGGTTTTCTTTTATGACAGGGTATTAAAGACTATGGCAGATTGTAGCAGCTGTTTGCAATGCGCCCAAGATCTGTTTATGAAAGATGTTTCCTACTGTGTTTTTTTTTAACCTTCTCAACATTTTTTAAAATTAATTTTTATTGGAGCATAGTTTCTTTGCAATGCTGTGTTAGTTTCTATTGTACAGCAAAATGAATCAGCTCTATAATATCCCCACCCTTTTGGACTTCTTCCCATTCAGGTCACCGCAGAGCATTGAATAGAGTGCCCCATGCTATATGGTAGGTTCTCATTAACCATCTATTGTATATATAGTATCAATGGTGTCTATATATTTCAATCCTAATCTCCCCATTCTTCCCACCCTCCCACCACCAACTATTACTGAGAAGACTTTATTGATCATTCAAGTGCTGAGAGGCTATTTGCAGACGATCTTTGAAAACTGCAACCATGCCATATACAACATGGCTCTTTCAGAGCTTAGTATTCACATCGTAAATATTGAATGATTAATAAAATGTGCCATCTCTTTATGCTTTGGTCTATGCCATACATTTGGTATATGCTTTGCATTCTTATTCCATGTATTACAATCAATATTTCTCTATTCTTAGCGAACAGCTTACCTGAAAGTATATGGACTTTGAGAAAAATTACAGTCTTGCAAATGAAGGCAACATCTTTTCAGCTTTCTTTTTCTCTAAAGTCCTACAGCTTTTAGTTTTTTATGCTTGTTTGGGAAAGCAATTAATTTTCAGCTAATGAGTTCTTAATGCAACTTTCACTCAAAATGAATCTTTGAAAATAACACTTTGCTGCTAGGGTGTGTTTATAAATATAGGTAAATAGAACATCTGTAAAATATCTCTACTGGACAGCAAGTTAGACTATTTCACAATAAAGGAAGTAATTGGATCTATATAATGACCAAATATAGGAATACCTTAGTTGCATTTACAAATTAGAGTACTGAACATTCATTCACCAAACTACTACTCCTTCCTAAGGGAAAAGTTTAATTTTGAAATCAGTATGAAATTCTGATTATGCAGAGTTGGCAGTTTTGTTTTTTACAAAACTAAAAGTACTCTTGACCTATGTTGTAGCAATCATTCTCTTTGATACTTACTCAGAGTGGAAAATGTATGTCCACATAAAAACCTGCACACAGATATTTGTAGCAGCTTCATTCATAATTGCCAAAACTTGGAAGTAGCCACGATGTCCTTTAGTAGGTAAGTGGTACATCCAGACATTGGAATATTATTCAGAACTAAGAAGAAATGAGCTATCAAACCATGAAAATACATGGAAGAAACTTAAATGCGTATGACTAAGTGAAGGAAGGCAATCTGAAAATGTATATACCAAATGATTCCAACTAAAGGACATTCTGTAAAAAGCAAGTCAGGGGGACAGTAAAAAGATTAGGCGTTGAGGGATCTTTGAGTGATGATCATGTGCCAGTTTGGTTCATCAGTTGTAACAAATGTATCATCTGGTAGAGGATGTTGATTGTAGGAGATGCTGTGGATATATACAGGGTAGAGGACCCATGGAAAATCTGTACCTTTCCCTCAATTATGCTGTGAACCTAAAATTGTTCTAGGTAAATAATGAGTTAACAACAACAGTAACCCCCCTGCATTTAGGGTAGGATAAAGGTCAGTTTTCATTCCAATCCCCAAAAAAGGCAATGCCAAAGAGTGCTTAAACTACCACACAATTGCGCTCATCTCACACGCTAGTAAAGTAATGCTCAAAATTCTCCAAGCCAGGCTTCAGCAATACCTGAACCGTGAACTTCCAGATGTTCAAGCTGGTTTTAGAAAAGGCAGAGGAACCAGAGTTCAAATTGCCAACATTCTCTGGATCATTGAAAAAGCAAGAAAGTTCCAGAAAAACATCTATTCCTACATTATTGACTATGCCAAAGCCTTTGACTGTGTGGATCACAATAAATTGTGGAAAATTCTGAAAGAGATGGGCATAACAGACCACCTAACCTGCCTCTTGAGAATCCTATATGCAGGTCAGGAATCAACAGTTAGAACTGGACATGGAACAACAGACTGGTTCCAAATCGGAAAAGGAGTACGTCAAGGCTGTATATTGTCACCCTGCTTATTTTACTTATATGCAGAATACATCATGAGAAATGCTGGGCTGGAAGAAGTACAAGCTGGAATCAAGATTGCTGGGAGAAATATCAATAACCTCAGATATTCAGATGACACCACCCTTATGGCAGAAAGTGAAGAGGAACTCAAAAGCCTCTTGGTGAAAGTGAAAGAGGAGAGTGAAAAAGTTGGCTTAAAGCTCAACATTCAGAAAACGAAGATCATGGCATCTGGTCCCATCACTTCATGGGAAATAGATGGGGAAACAGTGGAAACAGTGTCAGACTTTATTTTGGGGGGCTCCAAAATCACTGCAGATGGTGATTGCTGTCATGAAATTAAAAGACGCTTACTCCTTGGAAGGAAAGTTATGACCAACCTAGATAGCATATTGAAAAGCAGAGATCTTATTTTGCCAACAAAGGTCCGTCTAGTCAAGGCTATGGTTTTTCCTGTGGTCATGTATGGATGTGAGAGTTGGACTATAAAGAAAGCTGAGCACTGAACAATTGATGCTTTTGAACTGTGGTATTGGAGAAGACTCTTGAGAGTCTCTTGAAGTGCAAGGAGATCCAAGAAGTCCATCCTAAAGGAGATCAGTCCTGGGTGTTCATTAGAAGGACTGATGCTGAGGCTGAAACTCCCATACTTTGGCCACCCCATGTGAAGAGCTGACTCATTGGAAAAGACCCTGATGCTGCGAGGGATTGGGGGCAGGAAGAGAAGGGGACGACAGAGGATGAGATGGTTGGATGGCATCACCGTCTCGATGGACATGAGTTTGGGTAAACTCCGAGAGTTGGTGATGGACAGGGAGGCCTGGCATGCTGCGATTCATGGGGTCGCAGAGTCGGACACAACTGAGTGACTGAACTGAACTGAATGTTCACAAAAGGGGTTTCCTGGTGGTTCAGATAGTAAAGAATCTGTCTGCAGTGCAGGAGACTCAAGTTCAACCTGTGGATCAGGAAGCTCCCCTGGAGGTGGGCATGTCAGCCCACCCCAGTGTTCTTGCCTGGAGAATTCCATGGACAGAGGAGCCTTGCAGGCTACAGTCCATGGGGTCACAAAGAGTGGGACAAGACTGAGCGACTAAGCACTCAAGCAGTGTTCACAGAATGCAGTTTATTTTATATTGGTGGTGGTGGTTTAGTCACCAAGTCATGTCTGACTCTTGCGACCTCATGGACTGTAGCCCACCAGGCTCCTCTATCTATGGGATTTCCCAGGCAAGCATACTTGAGTGGGTTGCCAATTCCTTCTCCAGGGGATCTTCCCGACCCAGGGGTCAAACCAGGGTCTCCTACATTGGCAGGTGATCTGCATTGCAGGCAGATTCTTTACTCACTAAGAATATCAGGAAAGGCCCTAGTTGATACTAAATGGATGGAAGTAATAATTCACTTTATTTGTATTCAGAGTAATTTCCATGAACAATAGTCCAGAGAGGACTGTGTATAAAAAGAAAAAAAAAAACAGAATTAAAATGAAAAAAATTGCTCTCTCCATATATCCATTATAATTATTTCAGAAACGCAGGGTACAATACAACTAAAAATATAGCATGGCCATGTGAAGAAAGGAGACAGTATTAAGAGATCTGTGTGCTGGTCCTTGCTGTGACATTGAGACACTGATATTGACTTCTTGTACTAGTAGATTCTTCATCACAAATGAGAATAACACAGCCTGCCACACTGGGTTTTTGTAGAGTTTATATGAGATGATGTTTTTTATATCACTTTAGATTAATAATACTCCATGCATAAAACATTACTATTAATAGACACACATCACTAATTTTATTGTATTTTCCTTTATGATGCTTTTCAGATTTTCCATTTTTATTTATTTACAAACTGAAGGTTTGTGGCGACTGTGCATGGAGGAAGTCTATTGTTGCCATTTCTCCAGGAGCATTGGTTTACTTTGTTCCATATTTTGGTAGTCCCTGGAATATTTCAAACCCTCTGCCAGTAAAAAAAATTAGTTTGCTGAAGGTTCAGATAATGGTTAGTAGTGAAATATTTTTTGATTAAGGTGCAGGCTATTTAAAAATATATAATGCTATTGCACACTTACTAGACAATAGGGTATATGTAACTTTTATATTCTCTAGGAAACCAAAACCTTTGCAACTGGCTTTATTGCTGCGGTCTGGAATTGAACCTGCAGTCTCTTTGAGGTCTTCCAGTAACAGGTCACTTTAAAAGTGAAATATTTCTCTAAAGGGTTATAACTTAAATCTTTATGAGTTCACACTGTAATTATCAGCTAATCTTTTCACTGAAAAGTTTGGTTCAAGGAGAAGTCTTACCCTTGATGTTCTTGTGATAACATCATAATTTAAGAGGACTATTAGAGTGAAGTTTCTATTTTCTAGCTGTGACATTTCCTAAAGTTCTTAAATTTATTACTTTGCTTGACAGGTCATCAAGTACTGAACCATATAAAAATCACTTTACCAAACGGGGGGAAAAAAAGCGGAGGGAAAAGGCAGTGGAGATATTTGACAGTCTAAGACTGGCAAGGAACCCAAGTCAAATTAGGTCTATTTTACCTAGTACTTCTTTAAAAATTAGTGTAAATAGAGCCATAATTATTCAAGTTAAATGAAATACAGATCAAGACAGAGAGCCAACACATCTTTTTAAATGGAAGAGACCATGCAATTCATAGAAAAAGGTTGGGGAGAGAAAGAAAGGACAAAGAAAACATTCATTTTTCATTAATGGCTAATGCATTGACTGGTGAGATGGCACAAGTACTGTTAGTTATACATTTTCCACATTGACCTTCAAGAAGTTTGGTCAGCTACTAGTTAGGGAAAGTAGTTATGCACGACTTTATTCTGAGCCCTGTTGCTCCTTGTTTTTGGTAGAAGCTATGTTATTTCTGCTCATTTGTCACTGCTATAAGGAAAGTGGCCTTTTTCAAAAAATGTTTTTCTTTGGAGGAGTCAGTAAAGTGTGTGTGTCTGTGTATGTGTACATGTCCTAAAATACATGATTGAAACATCAAGTTATGAGAGGCCCTGGTACTTGCTCATATGTTTCATCGTAACTGACCTTGAGCTTCAGGTGGGACTGTAGGTTCTTTGGGCTTCCCAGGTGGCTCTGATGGTGAAGAATCTGCCTGCTAATGCATGAGACATGGGATCAATCCCTGGACTGGGAAGATCCCCTGGAGAAGGAAATATCAACCCACTGCAGTATTCATGCCTGGAGAATCCCTGGACTGAGGCGTCTGGCAGACAGTCCATGGGGTCGCAGAGTTGGACACGGCTGAGTGACTAAATAACAACGTAGGCTCTTCACCATGGACTGTGAAGGCCATTGTCTGTCTTGTTCTCCACCATTCCTCCAGTACCAGAGAGGTGCTCAGCATGCAGTGTGTGCTCAATAAATATTTGCTGTTTGAGTGAATATATGAGGGGCACTATTGTAAGAGTTAAAAAAACAACCATGGATAGAATAGCAAGTGCGTAATTACTGACATGGTCCTGGAAGAAGCAATGAAAATTAAACCCAGAATTAAAATAGACATGGGAAGGAAAGGATGTATGTATGTGTGAGCTGTTCATTTTGTAAGAGCAACACTACCTGGAAAACATTGCTGTGTGGGGCTGAAGACTGTAACATACATTTAGACATGTGTTAATCAGGATGGCCTAGAAGCCCCATTGTCCTAGAGAACCTTGGAGAAGCAGTCTTTATGTTCAATAATTAGTTGGTCACTGGTGGGCTCCATGGCCTTTCCTAACATCTTAAATTTGCAGACAGGAAAACAGACACTGGAGACTATGACTTTTTTTTTTTTTCCTGCTACACACAAACTCACTTCTAAGATAATGCAATAGTATTTTTGAAACACAATAAGCAGAGCAGAATGAATGGGCATTAGTTACTTCATCTCCTGTTATATTATCCTCTCATTCAGTGACTTTATTGTTATGTGGATTTTTAAATCACTTTCAAAAGACTTCAGCAATTGTTTAGGTAATCACTTTAAAAGTTGACCTATGAGAAGCTCTAATGAGTTATAAATTTTAAAATGTGTTTCATGGATAAATATCTGACCTGAAAAATCTGAGACTAAAGAATCAAAGATGTCCTGAGGAAGAACTGAATCATTGTAATTAACAAAGAGAAGGGGCTGGAGAGCAAGAGAGCAAGTGAGCTTTGGACTCTCCAGAAATGACACATAATCTGTGTTATGCTGTCCTTCCTCAGATTTTCAGAAAATCAGGACAATCTTGCATCTTGTCAGTACAGGTTAGAAAACAATGATATATGCTGTTTTCCTAAAACACAGGAGATGCTAAAGAATTCATTAAATCAGGCCCACACATATCTCATTTAAGGCCAAATTATTTACCTAGGAACTTTTGCTTCAACTTCTTCCCTTTGACTTGCTAGTTTTTCGGTATTTCTGAAATGTTTCTATAAGAATTAAGAAAGAAGATAGATTAAAAAGTGATCGAGTTCTTTCTGTTTGTTACCAGTTTCCCTGAGATTTTATGATCCTGTGGGTTAGAAATTATTAATAAATCTCCAGGATCCCTTTGGTGTCTCAAATTTTGTTATTTAAAAAAAATCAATATTCATAGTCTTATAAAGATTTTATGAATATATCAGGGAAGAATATTTGACATTGAAACTATTCTGGAAAATTCAACAAATGTGGATGCCTCTAAGAATCACCTATAGGATTTATGACTATAGTGGGTAAAGAGTCCACTTGCAGTGTAGGAAACACAGGTTCAGTTCCTGGGTTGGGAAGATCCTCTGGAAAGGAAGTGGCAACCCACTGCAGTGTTCTTGCCTGGGAAATTCCACGGACAGAGGGGCCTGGAGGGCTACTATCCAAAGAGTCACAGAGAGTTGAACACAACTGAATGACTAAGCATGCATGCCTCCGTGTGTGTCTGCGCGCACACACACACACACAAGCACACACACACACAGGCTTTCACTTTAACCTTGGCATACATTTAGATCAATAGGAAGAGTAAAATGGTTGTGAAAGTGGGGATTTAGATAAGTTGTGGATTTAACTTTTTTACATTTTCCTTTATCTGCTTCAGCCTGGAAATTGATTTTGTTATTAATAAAAATTGATATTAAAAACCCCTTTATAATCCATTTGCCCTCTGAAGTTTCTAATCTCAGCAGCAAATACTAAAACCAAGTTGTTTTGGTACAGCAGTCATTTCAGCTATGCTGGAGAGTTGATTCATTCTGCTTGAGTCACCCACACAATTGCCAATGCCCTGACTCTGCAAAGAATATATATATTCTGCAAACTAAATGGCAGGGGATTTTTCTTTTTAAATTCCAGGTTGAGCAGGTGGTAAAATATCTATGGACAGTGAAAGCCATTAATAGAGAATAAATGAGAACCCCATGAACTCATTTTACAATGACTTGCCCAGTTGTACCAGTTTTTAATTGGTTAAAAAAGGAATAGCATTAACCTTCATATTCCTGCAAACAGAGCCTCTGTATGAGTCTATTAATAGGTGACTGGTGAATCTTAAAAGATCAAAATATTAACCAACATTTCATTGTTGAAGTCATGATTGGCACATGTGATGCTTCTAGTGTGAAAGCAAAGGTTAAATGATTCTTTCTTTCTTTTTGTTTAAGGTTTATTGAGGCATAGCTGATTTACAATGTTGCATTTCATTTCTTCTGTACAGCAAAGTGAGTCAGTTACACAGAAAGCAAACATTCTTTTTCAAGACTCTTTTCCATTATGGTTTGTCTCAGGATATTTATTGCATGTAGTTCCCTGTGCTGTACATGAGGGCCTTTTTCTTATCCACTCTCTATATAGTTTGCCTCTGTTAATTCCAAACTCCCAATCCGTCCCTCCCCCACCCTCCACCCCTTGGCACCAACAACTGTTCATCTGTGAATTTGCTTTCGTTTCCTTAATAGCTTCATTTGTGGCATACTTTAGAGTCCACATATCAGTGATATCATAGAGCATTTGGCTCTTTCTGACTTCTCTTAGTATGATCCATCCATGTTGCTGCAGATGGCATTCTTTCATTCTTTTTGGTGACTGAGAAATATTCCATTGTACATGTGCACCACAACTTCTTTATGCATTCGTCTGTCAGTGGACATTGAGGTTGCTTTCATTTCTTGGCTATTGTAAATAGAGATGTTATGAAGATAGGGGTGCATGTACCTTTTATAATTATAGAAACTCCTAGTTCTTATCAGCCACTGCATGGACAGCTGAAATGAGTTTCAGCCCCAAAACCAAAGATGTGGGTTGTATGACCCTAATGTAATATTCTTTGACGATTTCAGTTTCGGTAAAATATACATAAGATTCACTGAAGCATCTTAGACATTTTAAGTGCACAGTCTTTAGTGATAAGTATACCTGTGTTGCAGTGCAACCAATCTTCAGAACTTTTTCATCTTGGAAAATGAGGCCTATACCCTTCAAACAGCAACCCACCATTCCCCGTCCTCGCCCCTGACAATCACTATTTGACTGTCTATGAATTTAACTATCCTTTACCTCCTATGAGGAGAACCATATATGTCCTTCTGTGACTGGCTTATGTCACTCAGCATAATGTCCTCAAGGTTCATCCACACTGCAATGCATATCAGAATCCTCTCCCCTTTAAAGGCTGGATTTTAAAGGCTCCACTGTCTGTACAGACCATATTTTGTTTATCCAGTCCTGTCAGTGATCACTTGTGCTGCTTCCAACTCAGCTACTGTGATAAATGTTGCCATGAGCGTGGGTGTACAAATCTCTTTGAGACCTTGCTTTCAATTTTTGGGCTACGTACTCAGAAGTGGAATTGTTTGATTATATAGCAATTCTGTTTAAAAATTTTTGAGGAACCACCATACTGTTCCCTTATGTAATTCTCCATATGTAATTTTTAAATCTTTTCAGTGAGAACAAAGAGTAGAAAGATCTGCGTAAGGAATGCAAAATCCTTCTAAGATACTTGTAGGGAAGCATTGTATAAACAGTACTTTGGGAGTAATTTCCAACATGTGTTGTTGTTAAGTCACTCAGTCATGTCCAACTCTGCGACCCCATGAACTACAGCATGACAGGCTTCCCTGTCCTTCACCGTCTCCTGGAGTTTGCTCAACTCATGTCTATCGAGTCGGTGATGCCATCCAACCATTTCAGCCTCTGTCACCCCTTTCTCCTCCTGCCTTCAATCTTTCCCAGCATCAGGGTCTTTTCCAGTGAGTCAGCTTTTTGCATCAGGTGGCCAAAGTATCGGAGCATCAGTTCTTCCAATGAATATTCAGGGTTGATTTCCTTTAGGACTGACTGGTTTGTAGTCCAAGGAACTTTCAAGAGTCTTATCCAACACCACAGTTCAAAAGCATAAATTCTTCATCTCTCAGTATTATGGTCCAGCCCTCACATCTGTACATGACTACTGGGAAAAAACATAACTTCAGCTATATGGATCTTTGTCCAACATGTGAGGAGCCATGAAAATTGAAACCCAATGGGAATTACTAAGTAAATGTTGCACTTAGCTTAAATGGGGAGCTGGTTATCAATACATCTGTGCTTCTAGGAAGGCCCCTCTGGGAATTCTGATTCAGTAGGTCTAGTTGGGATTCAGGAATATGTTTTTAACAAATATATCATGTAACTTGGGTGCTGCCCAGACACTAAATAGCTATGTACACAGCTAATAATTAGACAGTGACTTTCACGTTTGTCAGGTTATAATTTTAGTAAAAATGTATTATCTGCTATGAGAACAATGTGTCAAAGTAATGGGTACATTGAAGTGATTAAAGCAAACATTACATTTCTCTGCATGCATATCACAATGTTAGTGGACAAGAGACCATATTACAAAAAATATATATGTATGTATATATCTCCATGAATTAGCACGAATTGAGAGCTAGGAGCTCCTTAGCCCCCCCAGTGGTTGGTGAGGGTAGTGCATGGAGGCACATTTATGACCAGAGACCAGCTGTAGTGGCTACTGCATTATCTTCCAAAGATGACTATTTTTAAAACCAGAAGCAACTGAGGGTTTTTTTGAGCTGACAAGATAACACTTCTCTCCCTCAGTATACATGAAGGCTGTGAGCAAAGTTTGGTTTAACTTGAAAGACATTAGAGCTTCGTATGTCTATATCCTGGGCTTCCTATGTGGCACCAGTGGTGAACAACCTGCCTGCCAGTGCAGGAGACGTAAGAGACGTGGGTTGGACCCCTGGGTGGGGAAGATCCCCTAGAGGAGGGAACGGCAACCCACTCCAGAATTCTTGCCTGGTAAGCCCATGGACAGAGGAGCCTGGCGGGCTACAGTCCATGGGATCTCAAAGAGTTGGATATGACTGAAGGGACTTAGCACGCAGGACACATATCTACATCTTATCATAGTTTAAGAGTCATCTCTCCAACTCATTCAATATTAACGAGAAATGCTGCTGTATGTCTATTTCATCAACATTTCTTTGCGAAGGATTTTTCTATACTATTCCTTCCATTTTATTTTTTTCTTAAGCATTTCCCCACTAGCAGAAATCATGCTTGTGGCCTGGGGTGATTTTGCAAAAACACAGGCAAGGACCCCAGCCTAGCTCATATTGGTGTGTACTGGCTATGTGTCAGTCCTGATTGCTCCTAATTTTGCTGAAAAGAGATCTTGGAGACCACCAGTGACCAACTAATTATTTATTGAACATAAAGACTACTTCTCCAAGGTTCTTTAGGACAATGGGGCTTCTATGCCATCCTGATTAACACATGTCTAATTGGACACCTCATGTGAAGGTTGACTCATTGGAAAAGACTCTGATGCTGGGAGGGATTGGGGGCAGGAGGAGAAGGGGACAACAGAGGATGAGATGGTTGGATGGCATCACTGACTCAATGGACATGAGTCTGAGTGAACTCTGGGATTTGGCGATGGACAGGGAGGCCTGGCATGCTGCAATTCATGGGGTCACAAAGAGTCAGACACGACTGAGTGACTGAAATGAACTGAACTGAACTGAAATGCATGTTAAGGTCTTCAGTCCCACACAGAAATGTTTTCCAGGTAGTGTTGCTCTTACAAAATGAACAGCTCACACACATCCTTTCCTTCCCATGTCTATTTTAATTCTGGGTTTAATTTTCATTACTTCTTCCAGGACCATGTCAGTAATTACACACTTGCTGCTCGATCCATAGGTGTTTTTTTAACTCTTACAATAGTGCCCCTCATTTGTTCACTCAACCAGCAAGTATTTATTGAACACACACTGCATACTGAGCACTTCTCTGGTGCTGGAGGAATGGTGGAGAACAAGACAGACAATGGCCTTGCTTTACGAAACTTGCAGTTTAGTAAGACGTCTTATAACTTAACCAACAAACTAAAAAATACAATTATCATAGGAAGGCAGAAAGTTAAAACAGTGGAGTGAAAGTGATGTCATGACTGCTTTAGGTGGGTGAGCAGAGAAGTAGTCTAGTGGGATGTGATCATTAATGAGGACTTAAAAACTATTCACAGCCTAAAAGTTGAGAGTACTATTTTATTCAGTGGGAATTTTTAGAACTTCAAGTCAGGGAGGCAGGATTTCAAGGAACCCCGAGAGAACTGCTCCAATGAGGTGGGGAGGAGCCACACCATATAGAAGTTCTGCAACAGAGGGCAGGTGGTTGTAACATCAAAAGATAATTATTAACTTAAAAAACCCAGGTATCCCAAGTTAAGGAATTTAGCGCTTTTCTGTGTATGGGAAGATGCAAGAGTCTGGGCTCACTAAAGTCATTCCTTTCACATGCACCTCAGCTGTCTGGGGCCAGGGTCCCGTGTTTTCACCCCTGAGTTCCTCAGGGCTCACCGTGGGGAGTGGCTGCAGTCTGATGGCCAATAGAGGGCAGGTATTCTTTCCTTCCTGAGTTCCCTCAGGGGTCACCAGCTTGCCATCCATGGTGGCTGTGATCACTGATGACTGTGACAACCTTTGTTTACTGATATGGCAGGAAATATTCCATTCCTCATTAAGCTGAGAGCTGAGAGAATGGCTTCGCCTTGCTTTCCAGGAAGAATGTTCATTGGAGAGGAGACTATTTATGCAGTGGCCCCAGAGGAAGAGCAAGCTGGGTTCATGTGAGGACCCGGAAGACCCCTGACTGACGGTGAGGAGGGTAGAAGCAGATGAGATCAGAGCAGGAGAAGGAGCTGGATAAGGCAGTGGTTAGGGGATGGGGTGAAGGCTTGGGTTTTCAGTGCCATTTGAAGTTCAGAGGTGGCTTTAATCAGGGAAATGCATAGAAAAAAATCTTATTGGATGCTTCTGGCTGCTGCATGGATAACGAACTGCATGCCAAATAGCTCCAGTTGTGTCCAACTCTTTATGACCCCGTGGGCCATAGTCCACTGAGTTCCTCTGTACATTCTCCAGTCAAGGATACTGGAGTTGGTCGCCATTCCCTTCTCCAGGGGATCTTCCCAACCCTCTTACACCTCCAGCATTTGCAAGTATGTTCTTTACCACAAGCGTCACCAGATGAACAAAAGCGGAAGCAGAGTTTGGCCAGGATTCTGTCCATCATCCAGGGTAGAAATGTGATTAGCATGGTGACAGTGATGGGGTTCATGGGCGAGCATTTAGGATGTTTCAGATGTACAGTCAGCAAGACTTGCTGATAAAGTAGTTTTAAGCAGAGCTCTGAAACTGTCTTCCCTGCTGTAACTGTGTTGTGTTACCGAGTCCCTCCATTGTCTGGCTCAGCCACTTGTGTGAACCTGAACTTGAGCACAGACTTCAACGTGCTTAGGCTTCCAGAGAGCACTGCCCCACCTCATTCCCTGTACAGCTGCTTTTCTCAGAATCTGAGCTCTTTCAGGCCAGGACACAGTTTGTCCCTGTAGTCACACTATGTAGAAAACACCCAGGACAGATGGTGATCCTAATTCTGGATTAGAGAGCCTGCCTAGTGGCTGACATGGTAAAGAATTCACCTGCAATGCAGGGGACTGGGGTTTGATCGCTGGGTCGGGAGGATAACATGGAGAAGGGCATGGCACCCCACTCCAGTATTCCTGCCTAGAGAATCCCATGGACAGAGGAGCCTGGTGGACCTCAGTCCAGTTCAGTCCAGTTCAGTTTCTCAGTTGTGTCCAACTGTTTGCAACGCCATGGACTGCAGCACGCCAGGCCTCCCTGTCCAACACCAACTCCCGGAGTTTACTCAAACTCATGTCCTTAGAGTTGGTGATGCCATCCAACCACCTCATCCTCTGCCGTCCCCTTCTCCTCCTGCCTTCAATTTTTCCCAGCATCAGGGTCTTTTCAAATGTGCCAGTTCTTCTCATCAGGTGGCCAATGAATATTCAAGACTGATTTCTTTTAGGATGGACTGGTTGGATCTCTTTGCAATCCAAGGGACTCTCAAGAGTCTTCTCCAACACCACAGCTCAAAACCATCAATTCTTCAGCACTCAGCTTTCTTTATAGTCCAACTCTCACATTTATACATGACTACTAGAAAAATCATAGCTTTGCCTTAATGGACCTTTGTCAGCAAAAGCCTCTGCTTTTTAATATACTGTCTAGGGTGGTCATAACTTTCCTTCCAAGGAGCAAGCATCTTATAATTTTATGACTGCATTCACCATCTGCAGTGATTTTGGAGGCTCCAGAAATAAAGTCTGTCACTGTTTCCACTGTTTCCCCATCTATTTGCCATGAAGTGATGGGACTAGATGCCATGATCTTCGTTTTCCGAACGTTGAGTTTTAAACTAACTTTTTCACCCTCCTCTTTCACTTTCATCAAAAGGCTCTTTAGTTCCTCTTCAGTTTCTGCCATAAGGGTGGTGTCATCTGCATATGTGAGGCTATTGATATTTCTCCTGGCAATCTTGATTCCAGCTTGTGCTTCTTCCAGCCCAGCATGTCTCATGATGTACTCTGCGTATAAGTTAAATAAGCAGGGTGACAGTATACAGCCTTAACGTACTCCTTTCCCAATTTGGAACCAGTCTGTTGTTCCATGTTCAGTTCTAACTGTTGCTTCCTGACCTGCATATAGGTTTCTCAAGAGGCAGGTCAGGTGACCTGGTATGCCCTGATCTTTCAGAATTTTCCACAGTTTATTGTGATCCACACAGTCAAAGGCTTTGGCATAGTCAATAAAGCAGAAATAGATGTTTTTCTGGAACTCTCTTGCTTTTTCCATGATCCAATGGATGTTGGCAATTTGATCTCTGGTTCCTCTGCCATTTATAAATCTAGCTTGAACATCTGGAAGTTCATGGTTCATGTACTGTTGAAGCCTGGCTTGGAGAATTTTGAGCATTACTTTGCTAGCCTGTGAGGTGAGTGAAATTGTGCTGTAGTTGAAGCACTCTTTGACATTGCCTTTTTTGGGGATTGGAATGAAAACTGACCTTTTCCAGTCCTCTGGCCACTGCTGAGTTTTCCAAATTTGCTGGCATATTGAGTGCAGCACTTTCACAGCATCATCTTTAAGGATTTGAAATAGCTCAACTGGAATTCCATCATCTCTTCCAGCTTTGTTCATAGTGATCCTTCCTAAGGTCCACTTGACTTCGCATTCCAGGATGTCTGTCTCTAGGTGAGTGATCATACTCAGTCCATGGGGTTGCAAAGAGTTGGACGTGAGTGAGCAACTAACACTTCCACTTCACTTTCAAACAGCAGAGGGAGAATAAAGCTGACCAGGGAGCAGAGTACTTGAAAGATTCCATGCCCTGCTCTGGGGGAATCGTTTCCGTGTCTCTTGAGAGTCCCTTGGACTGCAAGATCCAACCAGTCCATTCTGAAGGAGGTCAGCCCTGGGATTTCTTTGGAAGGAATGATGCTGAAGCTGAAACTCCAGTACTTTGTCCACCTCATGCGAAGAGTTGACTCATTGGAAAAGACTCTGATGCTGGGAGGGATTGGGGGCAGGAGGAGAAGGGGACGACAGGGGATGAGATGGCTGGATGGCGTCACGGACTCAATGGACATGAGTCTGAGTGACCTCCGGGAGATGGTGATGGACAGGGAGGCCTGGCGTGCTGCGATTCATGGGATCGCAAGGGGTCGGACACGACTAAGTGACTGAACTGAACTGAGGAAAATAATTTTACATCCAGGAGAATTTTAAATGTGGAGTGGCACTGGCTAAAATAATTCCACCCTAAGCAGTGGTGGAATCTGATGGAGTCATACTAATTCTGAAGGGATATGTCTCCTCCTAGAGAAAAAAAAGTGAATCTTTGCAAGTGTTTTCTCGAAGTAATGACCCCTGGGTTGGCCGCTCTGTCTGAGTATTGAAAGTCCTAATAATTACCTATCTGTACATTATTGTGAATTCACAACACAAAGCATTGGAGTGGTCACTTATTAATTGTCTGCTGTAACCAGCTCATGGTAATAGAATTATTTTTCAAGATCCTCAAACATTTGAGTTATGGGAAATAAGTTATTAACCCCAAATGCACAGTTTGAAAATGATGTTATAATCATTTAGAAAAAAGATTTCACCTTTCTTGTCTTTCCTCAAACCCATATTACCAGCATTGTCCTCAGACAAAAATTTATGCTAGTTCTTATTTAGCAAGATGGGTTAAAAAAGAAAACAGAATGTAAATGAAAGAAAAGAAGCATAAATTCAATTATTAAACTTAACTGTGTATCCAGGTGTCATGTCCAAAATTTCCCTGTTCTCTGTGGGGATATACACATTTACAAGCTGCAAGAAAGGAGATAAAATACTATTTTAGTAGGTGTGACTTGAATTGTGTTTGTCAAGCTCAGAGTGGAGTGCTGTGTGTTGTAATTTTAAGGGGAAATATATGTGAAAAGTAAGAGTGTCATTCTTCCTGGAGAAAATAAGGGACAAGACTTCCCTCCACATCCTTTTCTTAGAGCATATACTTTAGAAAACTTGTAAATCCTTTCTCTGCCTTTCTGAAATGTATGCACATCTTTTTAAAAATGAAGGGAGCCTGTTGTCAACCTGATGACCCAGCAGTCTTTCTCAAGGAATCCTGGAGAGCCATCTCTGAAAGGTACACCTCATGGCCGACAGCAGCCCATTTCCCAGGTATGTGGGAGGATACGAGCTTATGTTTGCAGCCCATTTCCCAGGTATGTGGGAGGATACGAGCTTATGTTTGACGACGCCTTTCTCCAAACTCCCTTCCACAAAGTATGTTCTACAGGTCGAACACTTTGCAGGCAGGATTTGTGTGCTGCTACTCCAAGGAAAAGTGTGGTTAAGCTTTAACTGTGTAGGACCTGGATTAGTTGAACAATGAGCTGATGAGCAGGATATGTTAGAACAACAGAATTTGATCTGCTTGAAAATTAAGGTCTGCATTACTTATCTCTCTGAGTAGATCAGTACCAACAAGGGATGAACAAGTTTTATAATTGCAATTCTTTTGCTTTTCTTCAGTTCAGTTCAGTCGCTCAGCATGTCTGACTCTATGTGACCCCATGAATTGCAGCACGCCAGGCCTCCCTGTCCATCACCAACTCCTGGAGTTCACTCAGACTCACGTGTATTGAGTCAGTGATGCCATCCAGCCATCTCATTCTCTGTTGTCCCCTTCTCCTCCTGCCCCCAATCCCTCCCAGCATCAGAGTCTTTTCCAATGAGTCAACTCTTCCCATGAGGTGGCCAAAGTACCGGAGTCTCAGCTTTAGCATCATTCCTTCCAAAGTAATCCCAGGGCTGATCTCCTTCAGAATGGACTGGTTGGAGCTCCTTGCAGTCCAAGGGACTCTCAAGAGTCTTCTCCAACACCACACTTCAAAAGCATCAGTTCTTCGGTGCTCAGCTTTCTTCACAGTCCAACTCTCACATCCACTGGAAAAACCATAGCCTTGACTAGGCGGACCTTAGTTGGCAAAGTAATGTCTCTGCTTTTGAATATACTATCTAGGTTGGTCATAACTTTTCTTCCAAGGAGTAAGTGTCTTTTAATTTCATGCCTGCAATCACCATCTGCAGTGATTTTGAAGCCCAAAGAAATAAAGTCTGACACTGTTTCCCCATCTATTTCCCATGAAGTGATGGGACCAGATGCCATGATCTTCATTTTCTGAATGTTGAGCGTTAAGCCAACTTTTTCACTCTCCTCTTTCACTTTCATCAGGAGGCTTTTTAGTTACTCTTCACTTTCTACCATAAGGGTGGTGTCATCTGCATATCTGAGGTTATTGATATTTTTACTGGCAATCTTGATTCCAGCTTGTGCTTCTTCCAGCCCAGCGTTTCTCATGATGTACTCTGCATAGAAGTTAAATAAGCAGGGTGACAATATACAGCCTTGACATACTCCTTTTCCTATTTGGAACCAGTCTGTTGTTCCATGTCCAGTTCTAACTGTTGCTTCCTGACCTGCATATAGGATTCTCAAGAGGCAGGTCAGGTAGTCTGTTAATCCCATCTCTTTCAGAATTTTCCACAGTTTATTGTGATCCACACAGTCAAAGGCTTTGGCATAGTCAATAAAGCAGAAATAGAAGTTTTTCTGGAACTCTCTTGCTTTTTCCATGATCCAGCGGATGTTGGCATTTTGATGTCTGGTTCCTCTGCCTTTTCTAAAACCAGCTTGAACATCAGGAAGTTCACAGTTCACATATTGCTGAAGCCTGGCTTGGAGTATTTTGAGTATTACTTTACTAGCGTGTGAGATGAGTGCAATTTTGTGGTAGTTTGAGCATCCTTTGGCATTGCTTTTCCTACTTCATCTTAATTTTAGTGTTGTATCTTTCTTTGATTTAATATAGCCTTTCTCATGGCCCTTTATTTTCCCTTTTGAATTCTGTGCAATGTAAGTTTAAGAACCTCAGTTTGCTGAAAGAAAGTGAAGGTATTAGTCTCTTAGTCGTGTCCGATTTTTCAACCATATGGACTGTAGCCTGCCAGGTTCCTCTGTCCATGGGATTCTCCAGGCAAGAATACTAGAGTGAGCTGCTGCTTCCTCCTTCAGGGTATCTTCCCAACACAGGAACTGAAGCCCAGCTCTCCTGCATTGCACGCAGATTCTTCACTGTCTGAGCCACCAGCAAAGTACTTCAAAAAGAATACAATAGATGAGATTTTGCAAGATTTGTGTCTGCACTTGGACTCTATTGCCCTTAAACCGGTTTCCCCTTTGATGACAGAATTTTCAGTGGACATCACTGGCTCACTCTGGGGCAGTCTTTCTTGCCTCAAGCACTTCATTAAAACTGCCTCTTAAAGCTGGTGGTTTTCTGTTCAGAATACCATTTTGTTGGTATTATAGCTACAGATACAGATAAAGTGTGCCTGTGTATAGATAGTTGAATTCACTTCTGGGACATTTTGAGACTTCTGAGAATTCCACAATAGTGCATAATGTCCCTAAAGTATCTGTGTTGATTCTACACATTAAAAACTGTATAATGTGCCAATCAGAGACACAAATTTCTCACATACTGTATACAGTAGGAGCATATGCATAGATGCGTAGTGTGTAATCTCAGGCTTACAGAAGCCTAATGGGAAATTTGGATTCAATCTGAAAAAAGACTTGATGGTCTATGTATCTATCTGTCCGTAGTGCTGAACAATGATATCCCATGGTCTGCTATAAGCATGCTATATTCTCTAGATAAATCTTTTAGTCTTTATGGAACCTTACGTGGGGTGCCAAAGCTGATGCTGGAGGCTCAGCTTCTCTGTGCACCGTTGCCAAATTGAATCTCAGAGACAGAATTTGGGGTGAAGTAGAAAAAAAAGCTTTATTGCTTTGCCATGCCTAGGGGGACACAGTGGGTTCCTGCCTTGAAAAACTGTGTGTCCCCACCCTGGAGGATTTCATGAGGAGTTTTATAAAAATACTTCACAAGGGTGGACTTGGTGACAAGGTTAGGGTGTCTCCAAGGTTTCATGTGGTCTCCTAATCTTGAGATCCCTTTAATGTTGCCTCAGGTGGTTTCTTGGCCCTTGTTTAAGCAACTGTTTAAATCTGCCTCTGGGGACTCAGGGAAGGTCACGGAAGCTAGGGTCCTGCCTACAAAAAAGGGGAAAAAAGGGGCATCACTCGATTTCAATTTCATTTTTATGAAATTTTAAGTTATCTATGTAAATTTCAAATGTGAAAAAAAAATCATCACCTTCATTCCCACCAACATCATTTCCACTCCCCCCACCACCGTTTTCTGTACTGCTTATTTGACTCAAACACAGTGGGTTCTGTTGCAGGGGAATGGCTATCTATATTATTTTCTTTTAATTACACCCTGTGATGTTTTATAGCATACTAGGATGGTGTTTTGGAGAAGGCAATGGCACCCCACTCCAGGACTCTTGCCTGGAAAATCCTGTGGATGGAGGAGCCTGGAAGGCTGCAGTCCATGGGGTTGCTGAGGGTCGGACGTGACTGAGTGAATTCAGTTTCACTTTTCACTTTCATACATTGGAGAAGGAAATGGCAACCCACTCCAGTGTTCTTGCCTGGAGAATCCCAGGGACGGGGGAGCCTGGTGGGCTGCCATCTATGGGGTCGCACAGAGTCAGACATGACTGAAGTGACTTAGCAGCAGCAGCAGGATGGTGTTTGCTTTATCCTTTATCAATTTTCAAGAACTCATGGTCCTGTATTGTTAATTTTATTGGAATATTATTTAAGGAGGAACATTTTATGGTCAATCAATTGCTTGGAAAAAATTAAGAAGGAACCAAAATCAGGATGAGTGAATTCAAGCAAATAGCTGTAAGTGTTATGATGAATTATGTGGATTCTCTTGCTATAATTAGATTATTTAAGCAGTGTGTGGGCTAGGTCCCTTTTAAATATTTAATAGGATGTTTTACTTCCATTTTGTTGTTGTTCAGTTGCTTCAGCATGCCAGGCTTCCATGTCCTTTACCATCTCATGGAGTCTGCTCCAATTTATGTCCATTGAGTCAGTGATGCTATCTAACCATTCCATCTTCTGTCGTCACCTTCTCCTTTGCCCTCAGTCTTTCCCAGCATCAGGGACTTTCCCAGTGAGTCAGCTTTTTGCATCAGGTGACCAAAGTATTGGAGCTTCAGCTTCAGCAGCAGTCCTTCCAATGAATATTCAGGACTGATTTCCTTTTGAATTAACTGGTTGATCTCTTTGTAATCCAAGGGACTCTCAAGAATCTTCTCTCACATCACAAATTCAAAAGCATCAGTTCTTCAGCACTCAGCCTTCTTTATGGTCCAAATCTCACATCCATACATGACTACTGGAAAAACCATAGCTTTGACTATACAGACTTTTGTCAGCAAAGTGATGTCTCTGCTTTTTAATATGCTGTCTAGGTTTGTCATAGCTTTTCTTCCAAGCAGCAAGTATCTTTTAATTTCACAGCTACAGTCCATCTGCAGTGATTTTTGAGCCCAAGAAAATAAAGCCTGTCACTGTTTCCACCTTTTGTCTATTTGCCATGAAATAATGGGACCAGATGCCAGAATCTTAGATTTTTGAATGTTGAATTTTAAGCGAGCTTTTTCACTCTACTCTTTCACTTTCATCAGGAGGCTGTTTAGTTCCTCTTCACTTTCTGCCATAAGAGTGGTGTCATCTGCATATCTGAGGTTGTTGATATTTCTCCCAGCAATCTTAATTACAGTTTGTGATTCACCCAGCCTGGCATTTCACATGATATACTCTAGAAGTTAAATAATCAAGGTGACAGTATACAGCTTTGTCATACTCCTTGCTCAATTTTTAACTAGTCCATTGTTTAATGTATGGTTGTAACTGTTGATTCTTGACAGGTAAGGTGGTCTGATATTCTCATCTCTAAGAATTTTCTACAGTTTGTTGTGATTCACTTTTAAAGGCTAATGGCCAATTACTTTTTCTTGAGGTTAAACTAGGAGATAAATAAGAACTAAATAAATAGCCATTCTTGGGAAACAGTTGTATAAGTTTTGATGACCTATTCCCAAACAAGTTAAAGTAATGCCACATCATGACAATGTGTTTAAGGAGTTTTAAATTTTAATGTCATAGTCCCTTATCCTTGGGATCCAAGCAGCCTTTTTTGGGTCTTGATTCCATTTGTGTACCTGAAAGTTCTGAGCATTTAAAAGTGGTCTCCAATCTTTTTGGTACTAGGAGTCAGTTTCCTGGAAGACTATGGAGGGTGTGGGGGGTGGTTTCGGATGATTCAAACACATTACATGTATTGTGGACTTTATTTCTGTTATTATTATTACATCAGTTCCATCTTGGGGCATCAGGCATTAGATCCCAGAGGTTGGACATCCCCTAAAAGGTTACCTAGGATTTCTGTAATATTTAGTTCATTATATTACCTCATCAATAATTATAAACTTTCCATGACATCCACTCATCTAGGAGGATGAATCTTGGGTCTCTACTAAAACAGCAGAGAGACCCTGCTGGTCCTGACCCCCTGAAGACTCTCACTGTGCTCTGGAAAAGCATCTTTCCCAGCATTTTAGTTTGTACCATAGGAGTCTAACAATCAACATGGAAACACATTGAGTTCTTCTGAATACAGTTTAAGTGCTCAAGAGTTGTTTTTGTCTTCATGACAGGTTGTTTCTCCTCATCAAACCATGTTGCTTTCTGGAAAAGTCACCATGTCTAAACTCAGCATTTCCCATTCTTCAGTGCACATAGCTTAGTCCACAGTCATGGAGCTTTAGAGTAGAGAGTTTGTCTTGCCCTAAAACTCAGCTTCTTCAAGGTGTACTTCCAATCTTCATTATCCTTTAAATGAAGAGTGAACCAGATGAAGTAAAGTGTCCTTAAACATGATTTTAAGTCGTGATTTGAGAAACAACTAATTTTACTCAATGTCTATTTTAATTGCCACTTGATATTGGACTAAACCAACCAAACTAAAACTCAAATTGTAGAGATGCCTCATAGCACTGGAATAATTCACCTGTTTTCTATCCCAGTAGCTCCTGAATCTATAAGGCAACCATAAAATAATACTGAGTTTTTAAAAGGCACATCTGAATGCAGTAGGTTTAGTAATAGGTGAGTTGGAGTTGGAAGAAGTTTCGGATTGAGGTTAACACAGTAGCCCATATTACATGAGACTGACATAAAGCTGTAATTTATGAAACAAGTATTTTAACAAGTCACTAGTGTAAATAACAGGAAGGAGTATGTACCTGCTCTGTTTATAAGGTATTCATTATGGTATATTGTGTAGCTGACTTATATAACACGTGCTTATCCATTATGTGTATAAAATACATTTTAACTAATAAGACTCTTTAATAAGAAGTGAGTGGCTTGTATTAGTCATTTGGAAATTAGAAATTTTTATATTATTTACTGTTTCTAAGATGCTAATTCTCCGACTGGTGCTTCTTTTAAAACTACGATTGTATCTGTGTCCAGATATGTCATTATATTAAGAGAATGTGGTAAGACAGCTCTGGCAATTACAGTCACCACAGTGTATGCATGCGTGCTCAGGCGCTTCAGTCATGTCTTATATTAATATGTTTGGGGATAACAGTTAACGTAAGAATTAAGGCAAATCAAAGCTTTATTAGTTACATCTGGTTATGCTTATTTAAGTAAATTATGGCTGTGAGGTCTGTGGACTGAGAACAAGCGCCAGCACATTATGCCTCCAGCTTTGCTCTTCTTGTTCAAGGTTTCTGTGGCTACTCAGTGTCTTTTGTAGCTAGCTCCATATAAATCTTGGGATTTTTTTTCTATTTCTGTGTGAAAATTGGCATTGGAATTTTGATAGGTATTGCCTTCACTCTATAGATGGCTTTGGGAAATATAGACAGTTTTTTTTACTCTGTTTTTAATGGAAGGGTAATTGCTTTGCAATATTGCTTTGGTTTCTGCCATGCATCAATATGAGTTGGCCATAGGTGTACATACGTCACCTCCCTCTTGAACCTCTCTCCCACCCCTCTAATTTTGGGTTCCCTGAGTCATACAGCAAATCCCCACTGGCTGTCTGTTTTATATATGGTACTGCATGTGCTCCCACGCTACACTCTCTGTGCACCTAACCCTCACCTTCCCCCACCACTCGTGTCCACAAGTTGTTCTCTATGTCTGCATCTCCATTGCTGCCCTGCAAATAGGTTCATTAGTAGGTTCCACATATATGCGTTAAAGTAGGTTCATTAGTAGATTCCACATATATGCGTTAAAGTAGGTTCATTAGTAGATTCCACATATATGCGTTAAAGTACAACATTTGTTTTCCGCTTTCTGACTTGCTTCCCTCTGTATAATAGGCTCTAGGTTCATCCACCTCGTTAGAACTGACACAAATGCGTTCCTTTTTATGGCTGAGCAGTCTTCTCGTGTATACTTAGATTGTGTATTTGTGCCACGATTTTTGTACTCATTCATCTGTCAATGGACATCTAGATTGCTTCCGTGTCCTAGCTATTGTAAATACTGCTGGACTGAACATTTGCGCTGCTAGTGTCTTTTCTCAGTTTTGGTTTCCGCAGGGTGTATGCTTCGAAGTGGGATTGCTAGGTTGTATGGTACTTTTATATGGAAAACAGGATGAAGATTCCTTAAGAAAATGGACATTTTAACACTATTCTTACAAGACAAGAACAAAAGCTATCTCTCCGTTGGCTTCCCTTGTCCTCCATTTCTTTCATTAGTGTCTTTCTCAATATCTCTGCCTCTCAGACAGACCAGCAACCTTAGCATCACCTGAAAGCGGCTTAGAAGGTCAGACTCACAGGTTCTTCTCCAGATCCACCAGACCAGAATTTGCCTTTTAATAAGATGCCCCTGGATGAGTAGTCCATCTGCACAGTAATATTTGACAAACAGAGGATTCAAGGTGTTTGCCCACCGTCTGCCTCCAGTTTCACGATCTGAAGCTCTGTTTATCTTCCTAGCAGTGGAAATGATAGAGGGCTGGCTGAACCGCACAGGAGACCATGTCCCCTAGAGGCCCTGTCGGGGGTGAAGGGCCTGAGGTTATGGGGACCCAAAGATGTGGTGGCAGAGGGAGAGGGCCTGAGAGAGGGTTTGAAGACCTCACAGAAGTGGACAGTTCTGTTTACTGAGCTGGACAGTCTGTCGTTAACCAGCTGATGGTAACTGTTTCCGATGTTGATTTTTCTTTTGTGCTTCAACCATAATGGGTACAGAGCTGGATAACAATTTGTCTGTACAAAGTTTCATCCAAGCCACCATCCTGCCTCTTGACCAGTGACCTTGCAACTATTTTTAAATTTTATTTCATTTTTATTTTATATAGGATTTTTGTCAAACTTAGTTTTAAATGATTAACTCATAATTACCATCTGAAAACAAAATTCCCTCTCAACTAATGGTTCTCATTCTACCTACAGTTCAACTTTCCTTTTTGTCTACAATAAAGTCATATTTCACTTTATAGGATCTGAAATAAAAATTAAGACAAACTAGTTTCCAATCTGCTTTCAAATGATGCCTATAAAGGGTAGATCAAGTTTTTAAGTTTACATAAAACCATACTACACCAATAATCATTAAAAATACAAGTCTTCATAACCTGTTCATTCCACTCTATTTAGACAGCAATGCTAACAAAATTCTTAATGGACTTCCCCCCCGCCCCCAACCTCGTATAAGTCTTTCCCTATGCTATCATTTTGACACTGAAAAAGGAATTATAAAAATGTAGCATCATAATTACATTCCTAATTAGAATCAGTATGTCTATTTCTGTATCTTTAACACTTAGTATCTCTTAAGTTGGGCTTCCCTGTGGCTCAGATGGTAACACATTCACCTGCAATGCAGGAGACCTGGGTTCTATCCCTGGGTTGGGAAGATCCCCTGGAGGAGGGCATGGCAACCCACTTCAGTATTGTTGTCTGGAAAATCCCTGTGGATGGAGGAGCCTATGGAGCTACAGTCCATGGGATCACAAAGAGTTGGACACAAATGAAGTGACTTAGCATAGCACATCACTTATTTTTCTTTGGTTAAAAAATTGCTCAAGTGGAAAAGTGGTCTGATTCATATTAAGACAGTTTACACAAAACTGTAAAATGTGTACAGTGAACTGTCTTTTGGAAATTAGATTTGTCCTTTTATTTCTCCATATTTGTAGAAGGAGTCTGTACTTCTTACTGCAAGGCAGTCTCTATTATGTCTTCTCATTGAAGTGTCCTCCATGTAAACAGCATATGTTTGGAGCATTAGTTTGATTATTATGTTTATTTCCATTTTTAATAAATGTGGCTACTTTAAAAAAACTAAGGCATTGTCCTTCAGTCTTAAGTATATAATGAACTCTTAATATGTTAAACTCATTAGAATTGCGACCTTGGTGCATCACCATTTGTGTGGTAGGGTTAGGAGTTATAACTCTTGGTTGCTAAATTGAGATGTTCTTATTTAAGCAACCCTTCTTTGAGTCTCTTTTCTTCTTCATAGTTTGGCCTGTTATCTTACCTCTGCCCATGTTTTAGCCTTTTCTCATACATTTCTAGATAGATGGATGGATCTTTTATAGATCTATCTATCCATCTATCTAGATATATATGGGCAGGCTACATATAGTCTATTGGGTCACAAAAAGTTGGACATGACTGAAGTGACTTAACACACACACACACATATATATAGAAGTATAGTTGACTTACGGAGAAGGCGATGGCACCCCACTCCAGTACTCTTGCCTGGAAACTCCCATGGACTGAGGAGCCTGGTGGGCTATAGTCCATGATAGGGTCGCTAAGGGTCGGACACGACTGAGCGACTTTACTTTCATTTTTCACTTCCATGCATTGGAGAACGAAATGGCACCCCACTCCAGTGTTCTTGCCTGGAGAATCCCAGGGACGGGGGAGCCTGGTGGGCTGCCATCTATGGGGTCGCAGAGAGTCGGACACGACTGAAGTGACTTAGCAGCAGCAGCAGTTGACTTGCAATACTGTCTTAATTTCTGGTATACAGCAAGGTGACTCAGTTATACGTATATATATTCTTTTACACCCTCTTTTCAATTGTGACTTATCACAAGATAGTGAATATAGTTCCCTGTGCTAGACAGTAGGACCTTGTTGTTTATCCATGCTATCACAGCTTTTTCTTGGTTTCTGGTTCTTCTTCTAGGGCGTGTAAGCATGCTTAACCTGTTCTTCTGTAAACATCTGTTAGGCCTCAGCTTTGATGCCTCTCCTTCCATTAGCTGGCTCTCTTGGGATTTGTCTGTCTTCTTTGGTTTTCGGTCCCCAGGTGCATAGCTCCCAGGACCCTCTGTGAGTGGTGCTGGGTGAGGTGTAAGGAGAGGGTTCTGAGAAAAGACTTCGTTATTTGACTAAATATAATGTGATCAAAAGAAAATGTCATTTAGAGTATGGAAAACAAATTTTCATTTGTCTCCTGACCCCTGAGACTCATATCTTGGTATCTGGTTTGATTTACTTAAATCTCAGCTTTTATTCCTATATAATGAAGCTTTCATGAAAGAATATTATAGAACTTAAAAAGGTAATATATTTCAGAGCTTTGAGTAGTGCTGGAAAAAAAGAGAAGATGGTCAACAAATTTTATTTTCACCTTCCAGTTTTTGTACAAGTGGTATTGCTTTGCTCTGTACAAAGTAGAGGGTTTGATTCTATGGGATAAGTGGTGATGGTTTAGTCGCTAAGTTGTGTCCGACTCTTTTGTGACTCCCATGGACTGTAGCCCACCAGGCTCCTCTGTCCATAGGATTTCTCAGGCAAGAATACTGGAGTTGGTTGACATTTCCTTCTCCAGGGAATCTTCCTGATCCAGGGACAAAACACACATCTCCTGCATTGCAAGTGGTTTCTTTACTGACTGAGCCACAAGGTAAGATATTTTAACTATTTTCCCTGTGAAAAAGCTATGCTAGGAATACATAACTTCCTGCATATGTGCAGAATATAAAAGTTAAAAATACAGAAAAAATTAAACTTTAAGAAGGAAGAATTTCAGAATAAGGGAGAGATTTGGAGTGATCCAAACAGTAAGCTGAATCTTCAAAAGATGAGTGAGAATTTGTCAGAAGGACTGAGGTTAAATGAGGAGGTTGCAAGGGAAGATGGCTTTGCCCTAAGAAAGAGCATTCTAAGGATTCATTGACCAGTAGGCTATTAAGAGCCACAGCACAGGTTCTAAGATTAAGCTAATAACTGTATTTCTAGCAATACTTTCAGGAAGATTTCTAAACAGAGGGTATGGACTTACCAAAATGCACCACAGAATCCACTGTCTATTGAATGAAACTCGCTGATAAACACCCATGAGGAGTTGTGGATCTGTTTCAGAAAGTTTTCTCTGAGGTCAGATTTGCTTTTTCCTCTGAGATAAGGTTGTGAATAATTTCTAGCCATACACCACACTTTTCTCACTTAAGGGTGGTACCATGTAAGTGCTGGGATCATTGGCCACCCAGGGTATCAGTTTAGGAACAGAATCTATAATCTCTGAGAAGGAAAACTCAGCTGTGCCATGTAACTGTCCTTTCAAATGAAAGTACTTTCCTTTTTGTAGACACAACCTTTCTCTGACACAAAAACTAATATCTTTTAGTCAGTTTCCTTAGCCAAGCTTCCAAAGTAGTACCTTTGTAGAGTTTTTGAGGTACTTTCTATTGAGGAGAGTAACCCATTGTATCTTTCAAATTATCCTTTATATTTGAGTTAGTAGGAAACAGAAAATATTTATTACAAATATATCTAAGTTTCAATCATTTAAGGCCTATTGAGAAATCTTAATATATATGGAAATTTACCAGACTCTAAACCCCAGAAATAAAATCAAATAATCATTAGCTCAGAGTATATATGACATTCTCTAAATAATAAGTTTGACATTCTCTTAAATATTATATACAAAATGTTCTGACATTGATTACCTCTTACTAGTAAACATGAATTAAATATAAATTGAATATAAATGCCTGCAAGTTGTGACAAGCTTTATTTCTTTGGGCTCCAAAATCACTACAGATGGTAACTGCTGCCATGAAATTAAAAGATGCTTGCTCCTTAGAAGAAAAGTTATGACCAACCTAGGCAGCATGTTAAAAAGCAGAGCGATTCATTTGCCAACAGAGGGCCATCTAGTCAAAGCTGTGGTTTTTCCAGTGGTCATGTATGGATGTGAGAGTTGGGACTATAAAGAAAGTTGAGCACCGAAGAATTGATGCTCTTGAACTGTAGTGTTGGAGAAGACTCTTGAGAGTAAGACTCTTGGACTGCAAGGGGATCCAACTAGTCCATCCTAAAGGAAATCAGTCCTGAATATTCATTGCAGGACTGATGCTGAAGCTGAAACTCCAATACTTTGACCACCTGATGCAAAGAAATGATTCATTTGGAAAGACCCTGATGCTGGGAAAGATTGAAGGTGAAAGGAGAAGGGGATGACAGAGGATGAGATGTTTGGATGGCATCACCAACTCGAAGGACATTTAAAGTTATGATATTTCAAAACAAAATGCATGGTGATGTTTGGCGATGTAAAAACAATATACTGGACAAAAGGGATCATCCACAGATTAGGGAAGTGAGAGAGATGTGAAAACCCATGTCTGTTCTCTATACCTGAATCTCTATTCCTGCCCTGGGTGGGGAAGGCATGGTGAGATGAATTGGGAGATTGAGACTAACATATATACACTATGCTGGGTAAGATGGTCTTCCCTGGTGGATCAGACAGTAAAGAATCTGCCTGCAATATGGGTTTGATCCTTGGGTCAAGAAGATCCCCTGGAGAGGGGAATGGCTACCCACTCTAGTATTCTTTCCTGGAGAATCCCATGGACTGAGGAGCCTGCCAGGCTCTAGTCCATGGGGCCCAGACAGACAGATACAATTTAGCGACTAAATGACAGTTCCAAACACTGTCCTGTTATTCATGGGTCCCATCATATGTGTAGCTGTTTTCACCCAGGGATGGTGAATAGGGTAGCCAATGTTCCTGATGCTTCAGTTAAGAAAGAGATCCCTCATCCAGCACCTACAACAGGAGGCGCTGACTGTTCTGTGTGGTGCTGTGACTGGCAAAGTCCAGAAGATTCATTTGTTGTATCCAGCAGCCCAGATCTTAAACACATTTCTGTGGCTTGTCATTCAGAAGATGGCCTTACTGAGACTTCACTAGACAGTAACCTGGCCTTTGGGGGTCTTCATTCTGTCATCTTGAATCAGTTTAAACAGTTTTTGCTGTTTTACTACAGTGGAGTTTACTCATATTCTAAACTAGACTTATTTCTAAGATTAAGAACAAGAGAAAAAAATGGAAATGGAGCTCCATAGATTCTACTGTTCCCTGTATTTTCTATCAGAGGATACTAAGAAAAGTTCGTATATTATGGATGTTCCCTTTTTCAGTTCAGTTCAGTTCAGTCACTCAGTTGTGTCAGACTCTTTGTGACCCCATGAACCGCAGCATGCCAGGCCTCCCTGTCCATCAACAACTCCCAGAGTTTACCCAAACCCATGTCCATTGAGTTGGTGACGCCATGCAACCATCTCATCCTCTGTCGTCCCCTTCTCCTTTGCCCTCAATCTTTCCCAGCATCAGGGTCTTTTCCAATGACTCAGCTCTTCGCATCAGATGCCCAAAGTATTAGAGTTTCAGCTTCAACATCAGTCCTTCCAATGAACACCCAGCACTGATCTCCTTCAGTACGGACTGGTTGGATCTCCTTGCAGGCCAAGGGACTCTCAAGAGTCTTCTCCAACACAACAGTTCAAAAGCATCAATTCTTCAGTGTTCAGCTTTCTTTGTAGTCCAACTCTCACATCCATACATGACTATTGGAAAAACCATAGCCTTGACTAGCTGGGCTTTTGTTGGCAAAGGAATGTCTCTGCTTTTTAATATGCTATCTATGTTGGTCATAACTTTCCTTCCAAGCAGCAAGCATCTTTTAATTTCATGGCTGCAATCACCATCTGCAGTGATTTTGGAGTCCAGAAAAATAAAGTCAGCCAGTTTTAGTCTTTAGCCGTTTTAAATAAAGAATTATTCTGAAGTTCTGGGAAATCTAAGAGCTATCAGAGCTGGCATGATTCATCATGGAGTGGGGAGGGCATACCTGACAGCTGCTTAGAAATGGGACTATTTCTGACCCTTTGTCATCTCTTACTTGGGATGGAAATGGTTAGGAATGACATCATCTAGTTATAATCCTATTAGCTTATCAATGCCAGGAAATCTGACCTCACTTGATAGATTCACTTTCTTTCTTTCCTTTTATAGTTGATTGATAATGTGTTAATTTCAAGTACACAGCAAAGTGATTCATATACCTGTATATACAAATATACAAAGACACACACACATATATAATTTAACATATAAATATATAAGTGAATATATATGTATAACTTAATATGTATGTACATAAAAGTGAATTACTTTTCTTTATGCCTGAATTAACACATTGTTAATATATAAATTCTTTTCAGATTCTTTCCCATGATAGTTTTTCAGGTCAGTTCAGTTCAGTTTAGTTGCTCAGTTGTATGCGACTCTGCAACCCCATGAATCACAGCACACCAGGCCTCCCTGTCCATCACCAAATCTTGGAGTTCACTCAGACTCATGTCCATCAAGTCAGTGATGCCATCCAGCCATCTCATTCCCTGTCGTCCCCTTCTCCTCCTGCTCCCAATCCCTCCCAGCATCAGAGTCTTTTCCAATGAGTCAACTCTTCGCATGAGGTGGCCAAAGTACTAGAGTTTCAGCTTTAGCATCATCCCCTCCCAGGGCTGATCTCCTTCAGAATGGACTGGTTGGATCTCCTTGCAGTGCAAGGGACTCTCAGGAGTCTTCTCCAACACCACAGTTCAAAAGCATCAATTCTTTTGCACTCAGCTTTCTTCACAGTCCAACTCTCACATCCATACATGACCACTGGAAAAACCATAGCCTTGACTACACGGACCTTTGTTGGTAAAGTAATGTCTCTGCTTTTGAATATGCTGTCTAGGTTGGTCATAACTTTTCTTCCAAGGAGCAAGCATCTTTTAATTTCATGGCTGCAGTCACCATCTGTAGTGACTTTGGAGCCCAAATAAATAAAGTCTGACACTGTTTCCAATATTCCCCCATCTATTTCCCATGAAGTGATGGTTGTCACAAGGTATCAAGTATGGTTCCTTGTGCTACACAGTAGGACCTCGTTGTTTATTTCTTTTATATATAGCAGTACCTATATGTTAATTCCAAGCTCCTAATTTATCCCTCTCCCCCATCTTTTCACTTTGGTAACTATAGGTTTGCTTTCTATATCCGTAAGTCTATTTCTGTTTGGTAAATAATTTCATTTTTATCTTTTTGCAGATTCTACTTGTAAGTGGTTTCATGTGGTGCATGTCTTCCTCTGACTTAGTGTGATAATCTCTGGGTCCATGCTTGTTGTGGCAAATAGCATTATTTCATTCTTTTTTATGGCTGAGTAATATTTCATTGTTATGTATGTACCACATTATCTTTATTTGTTCATCTGTCAGTGAACGTTTAGGTTGCTTCTATGTCTTGGCTATTGTAAATACTGCTGCAATGAACATTGGGGTGCATGTATTGAATTATGGTTTTTTCTCCATACATTTTTCCAGGAC
This sequence comes from Ovis canadensis, assembly GCF_042477335.2. Classification (NCBI taxonomy): domain Eukaryota; kingdom Metazoa; phylum Chordata; class Mammalia; order Artiodactyla; family Bovidae; genus Ovis; species Ovis canadensis. The sequence goes on from NC_091246.1 coordinate 108,759,372, forward strand.
TGGAATTTCTGGATCATACAGCAGTTCTATTTTTAATTTTTAAAGGAAACTTCCCACTGTTTTTCAAAGTGGCTATACTAATTTTATTGCACCAGACCCTTTTAATGAGAAGATAATCTCAGACATTTTCTCCTTTCCTTAAATCTCTAGTACTTGCCCACTGAGTCCTCCACACATCAACTTACTTTTTTCATAAAAAGAAAGAAAAAGAAAAAATCTAGTCATAAGAGGACCATGCCGTCTTCCCACTATTGGTTCCACAGCCTGAGCCTCGCGGGCATACTGGTTTTTTCTCATAGAGACAGGAGAGTGCCCTGGCCCCAGTTCTTCTCAGGATGCTCCCCCTTGTTCCTTTTGGAAGAAGGCCCTGTAATATTGCTCTTCTGCAACCAATATCTCTACCTCTCCCAGTCATTGCATCTGTATCCTAAACATGCCTTAATACTATCTAAATTTAAAATGTTTTTATACTGCTACCAATACCACTATATTGAAGGTGTAAAGCTCATTTTCACAGCAAAATTTCCTTTAAAAAAGTCATCAGTACTAGCTATTGATACCTCTCTACCTCCAAGCAAGTTCCCACTCTAACCAGCCCAGTGGAGTGCCTAAGGTTACCCATGTTTCACATTTTCCCAAAATCAGAGGACAGTTTTCCATCCTTGAGCTCCAACACTAATGACACGGTTGAGTAACAATTGAATGTCAAACACTTTCCCTCTAGGTTCATTAATCTCCAATCTCTTGGTTTTGCTTCTCCCTAAGTGACTCTTTTTTGTCTTTTTTCTTTGCTTCCATCCTATCTGACCTCTACACATTGCCCCAACCAAAGATTTTACCCTCTATTCTTTAATTTTTGATTTAAGCTTCCTTCTTGGTAAACCTCATCCCTGTGTGCTGTGGTCAGTCACTCAGTTTTGTCCCATTCTGTGACCCCATGGACTATATAGCCTGCCAGGCTCCTCAGCCCATGGAATTCTCCAGGTAAGAATGCTGGAGTGGGTTGCCATGCCGTCCTCCTGGGAATCTTCCTGACCCAGGGATGGAACCTTTGTCTCCTGCATTCCAGGTGGGTTCTTTACTTCATGAGCCATCAGGGAAGTCATCATCCCTACTTATGTCTTTAAATACTACGCATACATGTACTAAGGTCTTCAGCCCAGAACCCTCTCCCACACCCCAAGTCTATGTATCCATCTGCCTTGTCAGCATCTCCAATTGTGTGCCGAAGCCTCCCATACTTCCCTCCAGGATTTTTGCTTGGGAAATCCTGTGGACAGAGGAGCATGGTGGGCTACAGTCTGTGGAGTCGCAAAGAGTTGGACATGACTGAGCGATAGTACTTTCCCTTTCTGTGTGAAATAGATAGCTAGTGGGAACCTTGCAGGGGGCTCAGCTCTGTGCTCTGTGATGATCTAGAGGGGTGGGAGGGAGATGCATGAGGGAGGGGGTATATTTATGCTGCTGCTCCTAAGTCGCTTCAGTCGTGTCCGACTCTGTGCGACCCCATAGATGGCAGCCCACCGGGCTCCCCCGTCCCTGGGATTCTCCAGGCAAGAGCACTGGAGTGGGTTGCCATTTCCTTCTCCAGTGCGTGAAAGTGAAAAGTGAAAGTGAAGTCGCTCAGTCGTGTCTGACTTTAGTGACCCCGTGGACTGCAGCCCACCAGGCTCCTCTGTCCATGGGATTTTCCAGGCAAGAGTACTGGAGTGGGGTGCCATTGCCTTCTCAGATATTCATACATATAGCCAATTTACAGGGGAAACTAACACAGTGTTGTAAAGCAACTACACTCCACTTTAAAAAACAGGTTTTGAGAGGCAGGGTTTCAGTAATTGTCTACTCAGGTGTCTATGAAGCAAGCTTTTTAAGTGGCTGTGGTGCATGGCTTTGTCAGGGATCCTAAAAGTCTTGGATTACACTTAAAAATTTATGGCAATTAGTTAATAAATAATAAGCAGTGTCCAGTTTCAAATGAATTATGGTATAGAGAACATTTAAAATGCTGGAGACAAGTAGCATGCCTTCTTGTGCTACGCTATCTTGTTTTTAAGGCTATTCCCTTCAGCAGTCTCCCACTCTCTATGGTGACAGTTTGAAAGGTACCTTAGAACATTGAATTCAATCACTCAATTTTCCCTCTGTGTACTCTCCTTCACAACAGCTGACCTTATCTTCTTTACAGAGAAAATAAAGCCTCAACATTCCTTCACACTCTTCCCCCGCAAGAAAGCGCTCAAATCTCAGACAGCTTTCATCATGTTTCTCCGCCTACTTGAAGCCAGTCTCCTGCCCGTGCTCTGAGACAGGCCTCCCCTTGCTGCCTCCCTCATCCCCACTCCCATCTATGTCTTCAGCTTGGCTTTTCTCCTCAGCCCTCCCAGGAGCACTTCCGGCTGCTCCGGTTTCTCCAGTCTCTGAAACAAGGACTCAAAACCTCCCCCTGACCCTGTGATCTCCTCTAGTTATCTCATACCTCCCCCTTTCACAGAAAACACCTCAAATAAGCCATTCACTTATTTCCCTCACTTTCTATTGAGAATTCAACCCATCACAGGGTAGATTCTGCATTCATCACCTCATTGAAACTGCATCCAGGTCATTAAGTCCAGTGGATACATTTCAGGGCCTATGAGTATGGTGTCTTGGGAGCGGTTTACCATTAGCTGGCCACTCTTCTGAAAATAGTTTTCTCTTGACTTTTGTGAATTCTCACACACTTAGTTTTTCTCTTTCCTGTTGTCATTCCTTTTTTATGCTCTTTGCCTGCTTTTTCTGTGTCATAACCACCCTGAAATGTTGCTTTGTCTCCAAGCTTTGGATAGGTCATCTCCTTTCAAATATTCCTGCAAAACGATCTCACTCATCCTCAAAGTTTTAATAAACAATGGTATGTTAACTCAAACATTGTTATTACATTCAGTCCAGTTCTCCTTACTGATTGTCAGCCTTGTGCAAGACTCTATTGAAGTAATTAAAATTGATGTTTTCCATCCATTGATACTACTACACACACACACATATGAAACGGAAAACCTGCTCTTCAAACTAGTTTCACTAACAATCCATAATCTTGGAAAATGGCATAATTATTTGCTCAGTATCTTCTTTGAAAATCCAAGTCTCTGATTTCTCTTTCCATTATTTATCCCAGCCAATCAATTTCAAGTTCCTGTCAGTCCTACCTCCAAAATATTATTTCTGTCTGTTTTCTCCTGCTCCACTGCTACTGTCTAGTCCAAGATATTTTCTGTGCTTTCCTTAGTTATTAAGCAGCCTTCTAAAGAACCATCCTGCTTTCATTTTTTGCTTAAAGAAAATTGTCATTCTAATGCCAATATCGTTCAACTGTCAATGAAACTTCAGTGGCTTCCAATGTCCAAGGAGGTAATAATTTCAAATCCTTACATGGATTATAAAGCTTGGGTGGTCTGACCCTGCTTAGCTGTACCGCATCATGCTTGCTTTCAGACCATGCAACAACCCTTATTCTCTACCATCGTCATGGTGAAAACTACACTCTATTCTTCCAGGCAATCTCTTGACTCAAGCAGCCTCATCACTCAAGCCAGCCCCTTGCCTGGTACGCCTCTCGTCTCACACATTTCCTGACGGAATGTCTGCTGCAGACACGGAGCATGTGTCTTTGTCATTGTGTCAACATCACTTTGCACGTGCATAGCACACGATTATCAAACAATAAGATTCGGTGAGTCTACAGAGCTGCTTCCCCTCCCCCATGACTTCTGTTGTATTAAGGAGGACTGTGTGTGTGCTCAGCCCTGTCTGACTCTTTGTGACCCCATGGACTGTAGCCTGCCAGGCTCCTCTGTCCATAGGATCCTCCAGGCAAGAATACTGGAGTGGGTTGCCATTTCCTTCTCCAGGGATTAAGTAGGATTAGATCTCAAATATTCTGTATGGAACACTTCTGACCCACGTAATATGTAAGTATTTTATATATTACTTGATCATTTGAACAACTCTAGTATTATCACTTCCATTTTAGAATTAGGGAAATCAATCACAGACCACCTGAATAATTTTTCCCATGGCTGCACAGTTGATGCAGATCAGAAATGACACAAAGTTTTTCACCTGAAAGGCTGAATTCTGAAAAATCCCACTATACTATAAACATAAATCAGAATTTTTTGAATTTGAAATGCAAAATTTCTTGCTAGTATCCTTTCAATTATATTGGGAAATTCATTGAAAAGTTTCTTCAAATTGTCAGATTTTTTTTTTAACACAATAGTGACATTTAAGATCATTGTGTGTATCAAAATTTATCTCTCTCTCCACTTGGCTGCAGCCAAAATAACATACAGAGAAAAACTATTTCTGAGGTTGATAGAAGCCTGTTAGCTACAACCTCTGCTTTCATTTTCTGTCCTTCAAAAAAATCTCCTTGGTATTATTGATTGCTTTTATAAGTCAATAGTAGAATTGTGTACTCAGATATAATATTTATAAAAGTCAAATCACATTAATATACTTTACCTATTAGGGTTCCATCTAAAATTCATTTGATTATTCTATGTGAGCCTGACTTTAAAACATTTATTTCATAAAAGGGTTTCGCTGGTTAAGGAAAAGAAAATGTTAAAAACATAAGCACCAAGATTGAATATATTATGTAAGCAAAGCTAGAATGTTAACTTTGTGAATGAATAGACTGTTTCTGCATTATTAGCAGCATGCCTGAGATGTTATAAGCACTCAGTCAGTATTTGTGGAATAAAGAAAAGAATGAAATTTCGGTCTTTTAGAATAAAAGAAGCCCTCTTTCCTCAAGTTTGAATAGGATGCTCTAACATCAGAACCCTACTCTAGCACATAGATCTTCATCCTTCATTTCCCATATTTCTTTTGAGAGACACCAGTACCATCATCATGTTACTTCTGCAAGCCCCATGTTATATCGGTGTTGATACAGAACATGTCCCTTAATAATTAGTGATTGCATTCCTATTTCAGCTGTCTTAAAAGGCTTTAAAGTAGAGGATGCATGCATGCATACTAAGTCGCTTCAGCCATGTCTGACTCTTTGCGACCCCCATGGAGTGTAGCCCACCAGGCTTCTCTGTCCATAGGATTCTCCAGGCCAGAATACTGGAGTGGGTTGCCCTTCCCTTCTCCAGGGATTGAAGCTGTGTCTCTTATGTCTCCTGCACTGGTATGCAGGTCCTTTACGACTAGTGCCATCTAAGGGTATCTATCTATCTATATGTACATGTATATATTTTAAAAATTCAAACTTTTTTTCTGCTTGTCTTCCAAGCTCCCTTCTTTGGACTCACTGCTCTCACATCTATGTCTGAGGATCAAGTAACAGAATAAGCATCATACTCATGAGAGCAGTCAGAGATGCTCTCCTTCTGGGCTGCCTCCAGGATTCTCATTTCTTGTCTCAGATACTTTTGTAATTCACATCATCAACACCATTGGGGAATAATAACCCATCAGGAGGATTTGCCGTGTCTACAGAGAGGAGCATAGATTCAGGTAACAGGTGGGAAAAGGAAAACAATCATCTCAGTGCCACACAGCTAATACCAGGCAGGAAGAAGACATTTCCCAACAAAGTGTTTTGTGTGTGTTCCTGTTGAAATTGCTGGTCTTTCCACCTTGAGAAGATTGACAGTGTAATTCCCAATTTTTAAGAACTCGTCTGTAAAAGTGAGTTCTACGAATTTAATTTTGCATTGGAAGTGCTCACCGTGATTACAATTAGTGTTTTATTTTAGTTCTTTTTGCAAGAGGCACATTTTGCTTATCTTCCTAACACTCTCCCTGGGAATCATTGTGGAAGTCTTTTGAAGGTGATACCTTTTTCTGAGTCTTATTTCTTTAGTGATACACACTGAAATATTTACAGAGAAGATTATATGCTGTCTGGGATACGTTTAAAAACAGTATGGGGGGAGAAGTGGATAAGAATATAGATGAGACTTTGAGCTAATAATGGTTGAAGCTGAGAGTGATGGATGTACAGGGACTCTTGCTACTTCTGCACATGTTTAAATTTTCCATCACAGAGGAGCTAATGCTGGAAAGCTCTCTCATTAAGTATCAACAGCATTTTCTTCTGTCTCAACATTGACCTCAACATTTCTAACTACTTTTAAGAAAGTATTATATAAAAACACACATATCTAATTCTTGAGAGTTGGTATAGAACCCAGACAGACAAATCTAGAAGTTGTGTATTAGTCTTGGGAATTAGTGTATGTGTGTGCTAAGTTATTTCAGCTGTGTCTGACTCTATGTGACCACATGGACTGTAGACTGCCAGGCTCCTCTGTTCATGGGATTCTGCAGGCAAGAATACTGGAGTGGGTTACTATACACTCCTTCAGGGGATCGTCCCAACCCAGGGATCGAACCTACGGCTCCTGCTTTGGCAGGTGGATTGTTTATCTCTGACCCACTGAGGGAAACCCCCTGAGCTCTAGACTTTACTCCAAGTGATTGTCCTTAGAAACTACAATCAGCCATTAATAATGTAATTATTTTTATTTTACTGCATCAGCATCTGTCTCCTTCCTTTTTTGCTTGACTCATTAAATAAATCATTATAAAATAAGGGCTAAATGGAAGGGCTGACCACGGATAAAGAGACCACTCATACAGTCTATCTGTGTAGCATAAATGGAAGGCAACCAGGCCTTTAATGATTTAATTAATCATAAGTGAATGATGTCATGAACCACAGTCCATAGTTCATCTGAGCCACAGTCAGCTCCCAGTCAAGACCATCCCCATGGAAAAGAAATGCAAAAAAGCAAAATGGATGGGGGAGGCCTTACAAATAGCTGTGAAAAGAAGAGAAGCAAAAAGCAAAGGAGAAAAGGAAAGATATAAGCATCTGAATGAAGAGTGCCAAAGAATAGCAAGAAGAGATAAGAAAGCCTTATTCAGCGATCCATGCAAAGAAATAGAGGAAAACAACAGAATGGGAAAGACTAGAGATCTCTCCAAGAAAATCAGAGATACCAAGGGAACATATCATGCAAAGATGGGCACAATAAAGGACAGAAATGGTATGGACCTAAGAGAAGCAGAAGATATTAAGAAGAGGTGGCAAGAATACATGGAAGAACTGTATAAGAAAGATCCTCATGACCAAGATAATCACGATGGTGTGGTCACTCACCTAGAGCCAGACATCCAGGAATGTGAAGTCAAGTGAGCCTTAGAAAGCATCACTACGAACAAAGCTAGTGGAGGTGATGGAATTTTTGTTGAGCTCTTTCAAATCCTGAAAGATGATGCTGTGAAAGTTCTGCACTCAATATGCCAATAAATTTGGAAAACTCAGCAGTGACCACAGGATTGGAAAGGTCAGTTTTCATTCCAATCCCAAAGAAAGGCAATGCCAAAGAATGCTCAAACTACCACACAATTGCAATCATCTCACAGGCTAGTCAAGTAATGCTCAAAATTCTCCAAGCAAGTCTTCAGCAATACTTGAACCGTGAACTTCCTGATGTTCAAGCTGGTTTTAGAAAAGGCAGAGGAACCAGAGATCACATTGCCAACATCCACTGGATCATCGAAAAAGCAAGAGAATTCCAGAAAACCATCTATTTCTGTTTTATTGATGATGCCAAAGCCTTTGACTGTGTGGATCACAATAAACTGTGGCAAATTCTGAAAGAGATGGGAATACCAGACCACCCGACCTGCCTCTTGAGAATCCTATATGCAGGTCAGGAATCAACAGTTAAAACTGGACATGGAACAACAGACTGGTTCCAAATCGGAAAAGGAGTATGTCAAGGCTGTATATTGTTACCCTGCTTATTTAACTTCTATGCAGAGTACATCATGAGAAACGCTGGGCTGGAAGAAGCACAAGCTGGAATGAAGATTGCCGGGAGAAATATCAATAACCTCAGATATGCAGATGACACCACCCTTATGGCAGAAAGTGAAGAGGAACTCAAAAGCCTCTTGGTGAAAGCGAAAGAGGAGAGTGAAAAAGTTGGCTTAAAGCTCAACATTCAGAAAACAAAGATCATGGCATCTGGTCCCACCACTTCATGGGAAATAGATGGGGAAACAGTGGAAGCAGTGTCAGACTTTATTTTTGGGGGCTCCAAAATCACTGCAGACGGTGATTGCAGCCATGAAATTAAAAGACCCTTACTCCTTGGAAGGAAAGTTATGACCAACCTAGATAGCATATTGAAAAGCAGAGATAGTACTTTGCCAACAAAGGTCCATCTAGTCAAGGCTATGGTTTTTCCTGTGGTCATGTATGGATGTGAGAGTTGGACTGTGAAGAAAGTTGAGCACCAAAGAATTGATGCTTTTGAACTGTGGTGTTGGAGAAGACTCTTGAGAGTCCCTTGGACTGCAAGGAGATCCAACCAGTCCATTCTAAAGGAGATCAGTCCTGGGTGTTCATTGGAAGGAATGATGCTAAAGCTGAAACTCCAGTACTTTGGCCACTTCATGTGAAGGGTTGACTCATAGGAAAAGACTCTGACACTGGGAGGGATTGGGGGCAGGAGGAGAAGGGGATGACAGAGGATGTGATGGTTGGATGGCATCACCGACTCGATGGCTTTGCGTGAACTCCAGGAGTTGGTGATGGACAGGGACGCCTGGCGTGCTGCAATTCATGGGGTCACAAAAAGTCAGACTGGACTGAGCAACTGAACTGAACTGATGTGAATGATAATTCTTATGAAATAATGTTATGATCAAACCCAATACCCACTAGAGAGACTCAGAGCACTCAAACAAACCTTGTGTGCACCAGGACCCAGAGACCCCACAGAGATTGAGACAGAACTGTTTGAGTGTCTCCTGCAGAGGTACCGGTCAAGAGTAGACTGCTGCAGGGGCAGGGGCTCTGGGTGCAGCAGACCTGGGTATGGCATAAGCCCTCTTGGAGAAGGTCACCATTAAGCCCACCATTGTGCTGCCAGAACTTACACAGGACTGAAAACAGACTCTTTGAGGGCACAAATGAAATCTTGTGTGCACCAGGACCCAGGAGAAAGGAGCAGTGATCCCACAAGAAACTGACCCAGAGTTGGCCATGAGTGTCCAGGAGTCTCTGGCAGAGACACGGGTCGGCAGTGGCCTGCTGCAGGGTTGGGGACACTGTGCAGCAGTGCATGCCTGGGAACTTTTGAAGGAGGTCACCTTTATCTTCATTACCTCCACCATCTTTTGGCCTCAGATCAAATAACAAGGAGAGAACATAGCCCCAACCATCAACAGAAAATTAGATTAAAGATTTACTGAGTATGGCCCTACCCATCAGAACAAGACCCAGTTTCCTGCTCAGTCAGTCTCTCCCATCAGGAAGCTTCCTTAAGCCTCTTATCCTTCTCCATCAGAAGGCAGACAGAATGAAAACCACAATCACAGAAAACTAACCAATCTGATCACATGGACCACAGCCTTGTCTAACTCAGTGAAACTATGAGCCATGCTTGTAGGGTCATCCAAGACTGGCAGGTCATGGTGGAGAGTTTTGACAAAACGTGGTCTACTGGGGAAGGGAATGGCAAACCACTTCAGTATTCTTGCCTTGAGAACCCCAGGAACAGTATGAGAAGGCAAAAATATAGGACACTGAAAGATGAACTCCCCAGGTTGGTGGGTGCCCAATATGCTATGAGAGATCAGTGGAGAAATAGCTCCAGAAAGAATGAAGGGATAGAGCAAAAGCAAAAAACAACATCCAGTTGTGGATGTGACTGGTGATAGAAGCAAGGTCCAATACTGTAAAGAGCAATACTGCATAGGGACCTGGAATGTTAGGTCCGTAAATCAAGGCAAATTGGTAGTGGTCAGAGTGAACATCAACATTCTAGGAATCAACAAATTAAGATGAACTGGAATGGGTTAATTTAACTCAGGTGACCATCATATCTACTACTGTGGGCAAGAATCCCTTAGAAGAAATGGAGTAGCCATCATAGTCAACAAGAGAGTCCAAAATGCAGTACTTGGACGCAATCTCAAAAACGACAGAATGATCTCTGTTTGCTTCCAAGGCAAACCATTCAACATCACAGTAATCCCAGTCTATGCCCTGACAAGTAATGCTGAAGAAGCTGAAGCTGAATGGTTCTTTGAAGACCTACAAGACCTTCTGGAACTAACACGTAAAAAAAAGATGTCCTTTTCATTATAGGGGAGTGGAATGCAAAAGTAGGAAATCAAGAAACATCTGGAGTTACAGGCAAATTTGACCTTGGAGTACAGAATGAATCAGGGCAAAGGCTCATAGAGTTTTGCTAAGAGAACACACTGGTCATAGCAAACACTCTCTTCCAACAATACAAGAGAAGACTCTACACATGTCAACACCAAAATCAGATTGATTATATTATTTGCAGCCAAAGATAGAGAAGCTCTATACAGTCAGCAAAAGCAAGACTGAGAGCTGACTGTGGCCCAGATCATGAACTCCTCATTGCAAAATTCAGACTTAAATTGAAGAAAGTAGGGAAAACCACTAGACCATTCAGGTATGACCTAAATTGCGTACAGTGGCAGTCACAAATAGACTCAAGGGATTAGATCTGATAGAATGCCTAAGAACTATTAACAGAGGTTTGTGACATTGTACAGGAGGCAGTGATCAAGATCATCCCTAAGAAAAAGAAATGCAAAAAGGCAAAATGGTTGTCGGAGGAGGCTTTACAAATAACTGTGAAAAGAAGAAAAGTGAAAGGCAAAGGAGAGGAGGAAAGATATATCTATTTGAATGCAGAGTTCAAAAGAATAGCAAGGAGAGATAAGAACGCCTTCCTCAGTGATAAATGCAAAGAAAAAGAGAACAACAATAGAATGGGAAAGACTAGAGATCTCTTCAAGAAAATTAGACATACCAAGGGAACATTTCATGCAAAGATGAGCTCGATAAAGGACAGAAATGGTATGGACCTAAGAGAAGCAGAAGATAATAAGAAGAGGTAGCAAGAATAAACAGAAGAACTGTACAAAAAAATCTTCAGGACCCAGATAACCACGATGGTGTGATCACTCACCTAGAGCCAGACATCCGGGAATGTGAGGTCAAGTGGGCCTTAGGAAGCACCACTATGAACAAAGCTAGTGGAGGTGATGAAATTCCAGTTGAGCTATTTCAAATCCTAAAAGATGATGCTGTGAAAGTGCTGTACTCAATGCGCCAGCAAATTTGGAAAACTCTAGGAATTGAGAGATCTGCGTTCAACTGTTTTCACTTTAATGTTAACATTTTTTCCCTTCTGACTTCTCACATATCAAACGCAATTCCTGTAGCTTCGCTGATCTCACATGCAAGTTTTTTATGAGGTTGCAGGCTAGTAGGGGCCAATAGCGGCCCTTGTCATACTCACAACTGTATTTCTAGCTCCTGTGAGAGTGACTGGCATCTGAGAAACTTGAATGCTTCATATATATTATGAATGAATGAGGTATTAAATTCTTAGAAGACACTCTTCAGGCATCTTACTAGCTTTGTTGCATAATTTGATCCGTTCAGAAAACTCATAAAAAGTAGATTTTTTTTAAATGGAGTAAATATACTCCAATTGGAGTATATAAATAGTTGTTTCACAATGTTGTGTTAGCTTCTGCTGTTGACAACAAAGTTGATCAGCCATACATATACAGCCCCTGCTTCGTGGACCTCCCTCCCCACTCCCACACCTTTAGGTCATCACAGAACACCAGGCTGAGCTCCCTGTGCTGAGCAGCACTTCCCCAGTAGGTATCTTACACAGGGTGGTGTATATATTCAATCCCAGTCTCCCAATTCACCCCACCCTCCCTGGGTTTGTACATCCATTTTCTATATCTACACCTCTATTCCTGCCCTGCTATTAATAACAGGTTCATTCATAACATTTTTCTAGATTCCACATATATATAGATTTGTTTTCTCTTTCTGACTGACTTCACTCTGTATGACAGGCTCTATTCTGTCTACCTATGAGACTCACCAAAGATGCTGAACTTCTCAGGACCGACACAGAATCTCAGGTAAAAGAACCATAAGAATTGTTTTCATAAACAGCATAGAGAATTGTTGTTAAAATTAAATGAGACAATGTATTTGAATATCTCATTGTAAACTAGGAGCAGCAATTCTCCATGCACACAGTAGGCGTATCTGTTATTCCTAATTATTATACACTGTGCATGATGCCTGCAACAAGGAAGACGAGAATGAAACCCTGAATCCAGCGCCACCTCTGTAGGTAGTTGTTCCCAGGAAACTCAGCAGGCCCTTCAGGCCTCCAGAATATACTGTGAAGGGTGCAAGATACCCTATATAATACTCTAGGATACTTTCAGGCTTTCAAATGCTGCACATTTCTTCCATTAATTTCATATTACAAATTCCTACATAAACCAGGTTTTCAGGTTTGAACTCGGAGTTCAGTTTTCCTTTCCATTCTTTCTATTCCAGACTCAATGATGTTGTCCACCCTGACCCATTACATCTCTGCTTTGCTAGGAGCTCAGATGGTAAAGCATCCGCCTGCCATGCAGGAGACCTGGGCTCCACCCCGGGTCGGGAAGATCCCCTGGGGGAGGAAATGGCAGCCCACTCCAGTATTCTTGCCTGGAGAATCCCATGGACAGAGGAGCCTGACAGGCTCCTCTATACAGTCTATAGGGTAGTAAAGACCTGGACACAACTGAGTGACTAACACACACACAGTGCAACCTTACGACCAATAAGATATGCAAACACAAAAGACTTTAGTTCCAGTTTCGAATTATGTCCTTTTTAGTTCAACTCCAATAGGCTATTTCTCTCAGAGGCTGCTTCAGTCTTTCTCAGTGGGAAGGCAGAGAGTTTATATATTATTCATCCATTTAAAAACCCTGTGGCAAGCCGCCTATGGAGAGTGTTCAGTAATTGGTCTCTAGATGCTGCTGGTAGGAAGCACTCTAAAAGTCCTTAAACATCCCAGGAACACAATTTCATCTGCTTTGCTGGGTGCGGGTGTCAGAAGCAGTAGCACCTTGCATACCTACACATTCACCCCTTTCCTTGGGTATGTCATTATTTTGTATCTACTGTAAAGCATGGTTAAATATATATGCAAATGACTAGAATAGCATCTTGCAAAATTGCTAAGTGCTATATTACTTAATGTAAGTACAGGATAACCAATTGTTCCAACCACAAAATCAGCGGACATTAGCAATAAAATGGTCAATGGTTTTAATTTTTTTTCTGCAAAACATAATCCTGGTTGAGCAAGTACTTAAGAGTATAGAGAAGTTACTCAACACTGAAATAGATATTCACTGTTTGATCACATATTATACTTTAGAGACATAATGCTAGGAATTTTACTGAAATGAACAAAGATGCACAAGTTAATATATAATGAAAGTAGTATTTTTGAAAGTCCTTACTGATAATAAAATAATTCCTGATTCTGGATAAAATGAAACATGAATATGTTTCTTTATTTTGCAAACTCCTATTCATTGCTCTGTCTGTATATGCACATACATACACGTTGATGACTATGCAGGTTTAAGGATCCATATATATATGTGTGTGTCCATAAATATGGGGCTTCCCAGGTGGCACTACTGGTAAAGAACCTACCCACCAATGCAGGAGACATAAGATACGTGGGTTTGATCCCTGAGTTGAGAAGATCCCCTGGAGGAGGGCGTGGCAACCCACTCCAGTATTCTTGCCTAGAGAACTCCCATGAACAGAAGAGCCTGGCAGGCTACAGCCCTTAGGGTCACAAAGAGTCAGACACCACTGAGCACATAGCTATCAATACCCATGTTTAAGTGAAGTAAACACACTTACTTCTCTGAAATTCTCCAGTCTGTTTTCCTCAGGTTATGTTTAATACTTATTCTTTCTCTAGGTATTTGCTAATGCTGTTTCTTTTATATATTTGTCTGTTGTGAGTATATTCATATATATACACACATGTTACAAAAATACAATGGTAATTTCTAATGGGCATCAGGAATATTTAGAAGTGCCATCTTGCTGGACTGTGTCCTAAACTTACAATCTTGCCTCTTTCCTTTTATCCACAGAGAACTCCATGTCTCCATTAAGACACCCTTCAGAAGACATTAGATGCCATCCCTTGGCCTCTCAGGTATGGATGCTTACCCACTGTGCTGGCTCTAAAATGCTTCTGTAAATTCTTTGACACTATTTTTCATCAAGGGGTGGGGTTTATGTCCCCTTTCTTGAATCCAAGCCAGGCTGGGACTGCTTAGGAGATGGCGCAATAGAAGAAATGCTAACAAAATAAAGGGCATGCACCTTCTTTGTATTTTGGGGACACTTGCCTTTTGATTTCTGAGATGCCAGATGAGATGCCTGACTACCCTGAGCTTGCCAGTCCTGAAGTGAGGTCCCAGATATAAGCTACACTTATGCGTCCTTAGATGTTTGAACCATGCCGTCAAAGGCATTTGAAGATGCCTTTGAAGATGTTTGAAGATGCCGTCAAAGGCATTCAGTCCCCAGACATCTAGTCACCTCCCACCACCAACTTCCCAAGCAAGTCCCCAGCCATCATGTAGCAGAGAAAAGCCATCCATCCTGACCTGTCAGAATCCCTGATCACAAAACACACAGGCATAACAAGTTTTGGAGAGACTCATTTTGTTTAGCATAATTAGAACACGGAGTAGTCTTTGTTATAATGAATCTTATCTCTTCTAAGTTTGGGACAAGGGCAAATGAGTGTGACTATTCCTGTGATGTGCTGGTGTGAAAGTCTATTGAGGACAGCCCTAGACTATTGCGTTCTTTCATTCTGGGGTTCCCTCTATGGTCTGAGGTTCCAAGTGTGCATTTTCGTGATAACCTTGAGGACACAGTAATAGTTTGTATCATTATTCAAAAAAGTAAATAAAGATTAGCATTTGGGACTAAGTGGGCAAAGATGATGCCACTTGGCAGCCTTTCTCTGTCTGTCCTCTGTTGCATTCTTCTGATGATTCTATAGTAGCACTTAATTCTGCTGAACTCTGGGATGAGGATGTTCCGACTATGTAGGGCTGAGACATGAACCCCTTCCAGGTAACTATTGCCTTACAGATAGTTATTGTCTTTTTCGCATATGATTCTTTGCTTCAATTACCTAATATATGTCTAATACTGAAGTGACCTCTTATGTATCAGGAAATGAGCTATCGAAAAGTGGATCATCTGCATAGAGAACAAATATTTGGATACCAAGGTGGAGGTGAACTGGAAGAGTGGGATTGACATATATACACTATGTACTGAGTAGATAACTAGTGAGTGAACCTACTGTATAGCACAGGTAACACTACTTAATGCTCTATGGAGACCTAACTGGGAAGGAACTCCAAAAAAGAGGGGATATATGTATATATAGAGCTGATTCATTTTGCTGCATAATAGAAACTAACACAACATTGTAAAGCAATTATCCTCCAATAAAAAGTAATTTAAAAAGCATAAAGAGGCATTCCCTAATGTTTTACCTTCTACAGTGTTCTTTGGTATTTATTCTCAAGTTTTATTTCTGAAGCTTCCCTGGTGGCTTATATGGTAAAGCGTCTGCCTGCAATGTGGGAGAGCCAGGTTCAATCCCTGGGTTGGGAAGATCCCCTGGAAAAGGAAATGGCAACCCACTCCAGTACGCTTGCCTGGAAAATCCCATGGAGAGAGGAGCCTGGTAGGCTACAGTCCATGGGGTCACAAAGAGTTGGACACAATTGAGCGGCTTTGCTTTCTTTCTTTTCTTTTTTATTCCATCTGCTACTATACCATCCAAACTACCAGATAGAATAATTCAGGAAAAGAATCTGCCTGCAATGCAGGAAATCTGGGTTCAGTCCCTGGGTCAGAAAGATCCCATGGAGAAGGGGACGGCAAACCCCTGCAGTATTCTTGCCTGGAGAATTCTGTGGTCAGAGGAACCTGGTAGGCTACAGTCCATGCGATCACAAAGAGTCGGAAAATACTGAGCCACTAACATTTTCACTTTTCACTTTTATTATACCTATTTATTCCTGAACTTTTATTTGAAAAATATATACTTACTCTGGACTCAGCTTCTCAAGTATACAACTGGACTTGGTCTGATCATGAATACAGGTGCCAGCCTTGCATTAAATTAGAAATTATACATAATGTTAAACAAATTTATCTTATTTGTAGAAATAAGTGATTTACACAGCTTGCCAGGTTCAGAAAAATTGACATTGGAACATACAGCTTTAGACAGCTTGAAACAAGTCTTTTCTACTCTGGTGGGAGTAGTCTGTTTATCCATAAGCATCTTGAATGTACTGCAAGAAAGTTTGGTCTGTTTTGCTAAATGTTCTGCAAATGATTTTGAGAGGAAAACTTGGGGCATCTTTTTGTTATGCATAAGTGCGTCTCAGCAGGTCCTCAGGAAGAAAGCAGAAGGCTACTATTAAAGGAAAAATTGTGCATGACAGAGGAAACATGGGGAGGATACATCAGCTATTTTGAATACAAAATCAGTCTAGCAGACAGAAAAAGTGATGAGGGCTTGTCTACCATGTCATCACAGCAGTGATCTGGGCTGAGACAAGAGGCCATCTAACAGTCTCTTGTAGAATGACATGTCAGCAAGACTGGCATTGTGAACATTTTTATGCCCTGTCCTAGCCTTCTTCTCTAGATAGCATAATTGGAAGAGGTTTTAAAAACATGGAAATTCGAAATTGAGTGATACCAGCGTAACTTTCCCAGTTCATATTTTTATTCGAGCATATCTTACCCAGTTTCTCATATGTCAACAGTCTAAGAAGCTTAACAAATTAACTGAGGGCCAGCCAGAGACTCTGGCAGTTCTTCCTGCTCATTCACACTCCTTCATCCTAGCTTCCTTTTATTCCCTTCTTATATAAATCATTTCCTTGTACACTAAGTCTGCACAAATGTAACCAACTGAATCTACATATAAGCCATACTTTCCCTTGCTGCTAGGATCTTTGTCTTTATTCCCTATAAATCAAAGTGAAAAGACGAAAAAAAATTGAGGTATTCAATCTCCTCTACTAAAATCTCCAGAGTACACAACATATCTTTATCACTTACTCTGAGCAGCTAGGATGCTTCCTGGTACTTAATACTTGCCATGAAACAGTTGTTTAACAATTGAAACAGAATTTCTGGTTTCCAGAACAACTATGATTAATTTGCAAAGGGCTCTAATGGATAAAGCAGACCATGCGCAAAAACAGATGGGCCATGTGAGCAAAGAGAATGCAATGCTAAGAAAGAATGAAAAAGAAATGCTAAGAATTAAAACACTAGCAGAAACGAAGAATGCTTTTGATGGGCTTGTAAGTAGACTAGACACAGCTGAGGAAAGAATCTCTGAACTTAAGGATATATCAATAGAGCCTTACAAAACTGAAAAGCTAAGAGAACAAAAGCTTGAAAGAAAACAATATCCAACTATGAGACAACTATGAAAGGTATAATATGTTCATAATGGGAATAGAAGAAATAGAAACATAAAAAGGAACAGAAGAAATCTTTGAAACAAGAACGACGGAAAAGTTTATCCCATTAATAGTATGTGTGTGCATGCTCAATTTTGTCCAACTCTTTGAGACTCCATCCACTGTAGCTTGCCAGGCTCCTCTGTCCATGGAATTTCCAAGGCAAGAATATTGGAGGGGATTGCCATTAACTTCTATGGTGGATTTGCAAATCCAGGGATCAAACCTGTGTCTCTGTGTCTCTTGAGTAAGACACCAAACCACAGATCCATGAGGCACAGAGAATACCAAGCATATAAAGGCCAACAATATTTACCTAGGCCTTTAACTTTCAAAGTACAGAAAACCAAAGACAGAATATTCTGAAAGAAGCCAGAGGGAGAAAAATATATTGTTTAGAGTCAAAGGTAAAACTTACATCTGACTTCTCCTTAGAAACTTAATGGTCTTCCTTGATGGCTCTGTGGTAAAGAATCTTCCTGCAATGTGGGAGACCAGGGTTCAATCCCTGGGTTGGGAAGATCCCCTGGAGAAGGGAATGGCAACTCACTTCAGTTTTCTTGCCTAGAGAATCCCACATTCAGAGGAACCTGGCGGGCTACAGTTTATGGGGTCACGAAGAGTCGGACATGACTGAATGACTAGCACTTTCACTAGAAAATAAACAAGCGAAAAGAGAGCACAGTGGGATATTTAATTTGTTGTGAGGAAAAAACTCACCAAACCGGAAATCTGTAAAATTACCCTTCAAAAATGAAGAAGAAATAGAAATAGAAATTTTTTCCTCTTAAAAATTGAGGAAATGGGTTGCCAGTAGACCTGCCTTGTGAGATATGTCAAGAGGAGATTAAAGAAAGTGAAAGTGTTAAACACTCAGTTGTGTCTGACTCTTTGTGGACCCCCAGGGACTGTAGCCCACCAGGCTCCCCTGTCCATGGGATTCTCCAGACAAGAATACTGGAGGGGGTTGCCATTGCCTTTTCCAGGGGATCTTCCCAACTCAAGGATTAAACCCAGGTCTCCTGCATTGCAGGTGGATTCTCTACCACTGAGCCACCTGGGAAGCCCCTAATGTGAGCACGTTGGTGGCATGAGACGCTCCCTTGGTCTCTCCTCTTCCATCCATCTACAACCAACAAAACAGCCACAGCTTGACAGAGGTGCCTCTGTGCAGTGCGCCTGGACACCAGAGATTGCACGCATCTGTAGGTGTAAATGTGAGGGGACTGGAACCCCTAGAGGAGTCAGAGCTGGGGGAACAGTGGGGGCAGGGCCTGTGATGCCAGAGCTGCTGAGCCACAGCCCAGAGAACCCAGGAGCATCAGAAGACTCTGCCCACATGGCTCAGGTCCCCTGGCTGCCACCGTGACCACAGCCACTAGCAGCAGCTGCAGATTCTGTGGCCCCAGCCTGCAAGGCTCCTCTGGCCATGGGACTTCCCAGGCAAGAACACTGGAGTGGGTTGCTATTCCCTTCTCCAGGGGACTTTCTTGACCCAGGGATTGAACCAGGTCTCCTGCATTGCAGGCAGATTCTTTACCATCTGAATCACAGGGAAGCCCCCTAGCTACAGAGGTGCCCACAACTCCAGCTTCCTGCCCTCAATGGCAGTGACTACAAATATGATGATCCCAGATACGGCAGAGGCACCTGGGATCCTGGCCCCTCTTCAACCTCCTCCTCTACCAGCTGCTGTGGAGACTGAGAACCAGGAGACCCCAGACGCAGCAGAACTGCCCACAATCCAGGTGCCCCAGGTGGCAATGCCAGCAACAGCAAGGCACCAGCTACCCCCAGAGGCACAGGCGATGGAAAGAAGGGCACAGGGCACCATCTCTCACAGAGATGGTAGAGGGTAGCAAGTAGAGACTCGAATATAACCACAGGCAACTCACATAGTAGATTTCCTGGTTGCTCCAATGGTAAAGGTAAGGAATCTGGCTGCAATGAAGGAGACCCCGGTTGGATTCCTGAGTCTGGATGATCCCCTGGAGGAGGGCATGGCAACCCACTCCAATATTCTTGCCTGGAGAACTCCCATGAACAGAGGAGCTTGCCAGGTTACCATCCATAGGTCACAAAGAATCAGACATGACTGAAGCAACTTAGCATGCATGCTACCCACATAAGTGCAAACAGAAGCTTGTTCCATAGTGGCCCCCAAGGAAAACAAAAGAATCACCTCTAATTACTAACCTGTTGAATCATTAAAATTGAGTAGGTAAAAAAAGCTTCACCTAAAGGGGAAAGATATTTGCTACTTCACATGTTCTGGCAAAGGAATAACTGATCAAATACTATTTAGAAAACATGGTAACACAGATTAACAAAATGGCTATTCTCCATAAACCACTTACAGTCACAGAGTACTGCAATCAATCGAACTGATAGAGAATTCAAGATAGCTGTTATGAAGAAACTCATGACCTGTACAGAAACACAGGAAGGAAGTTCAGTGAGTCCAGAACTAAAAAATAAGAGAAGAAATATTTTACCAAAGAGACTGGAAATCTGAAAAAGAAACTAATTCTGGAGCTGAAGAACTCAATAAATCAGATGAGGACCACAATAGGGAGAGCACTGGACACAGAGCAGACCATGTGGAAGGGAGAATTAGTGAGCCTGAAGATGGAAATCTAGAAATGATATGTTAAAATGAGGAAATTCTATGAGCTATTAGGTTCTTTTAGGAAGGGCAATGTTAAGGTAATGGGAATATCGGAGAAGGAACAGAGAAGGGAACAGGAAGTTTATTGAAACTTCCTGTTAAGAAATTCCCAAACATGAGGTAGGAACTAGATATTCAAGTCCATGAAGCTAAAGAATACTAAATGTGGTGGTGTTGTTCAGTTGCTAAGTTGTGTCCGACTCTTTGTGACCCCATGGGCTGCAGCACACGAATCTTCCCTGTCCTCCACTATCTCCCAGAATTTGCTCAATACTTCATTACAAAAAGATGTAATACAAAAAGATGTTCTCCAAGACAATGCAAAAAGATGTTCTCTATGACACTGTATATTAAAACTGTCAAAGGCAGCCAGGAAAAAATGGGTGGTAATCCATAAAGTTACCCTCATTAGACTCTCGGGAGATTGTTCAGCAGAAACTAAAGCCAGGAGATAGTGGAATGGCATGATCAAAATAGTAAAAGATGACAACTGTCAAGCAAGAATACTTTATACAGAAAAGTTCTCATTCACGCGTGAAGGATAAATAAAGGCTTTCTCAGACAAAGAGAAACTGAGCAAGTTTCTAGGCCAATCAACTCTAGGCCTGTCTTACAAGAAATGTTAAAACGATATCTTCCACCTGAAATGAAAAGACCTAAGTACACAAAACTCTGGGTAAGGTGATAAATGGGCATATGGAATCAGAACAATGCAACTCTGTATCAGAATAAATTGTTAAACAACTACAGACTAAAGGTTAAAGGAATTAAAGCAGTAAAAATAACTATAGCTACTTCAATTTAGTAAGGAATAATTTGAGAAAACAAAAGGGATAATTTGAGAAAACAAAAATCAAAAGGGGAAGAGAAAAAACAGAATCCATATAGGTAAATGAAGATAAAATGGTCCCTTTTCTGCTGTTAGCATTAGCATCTTATTTATGAGACATTTTATACAAACCTCATGGTAACCACAAATCTAGAGCATAGACCCGAAACATAAAGAGGAGACTGAAAAAAAAATCATAAAAACCCCAAACTAAAATGGTAGATAAAAACACAGGGAAATGAAAATAGGCATATACAGCAACCAGAAAACAAAAGATAAAAAGACAGTATAAGGTCCTCATTTATTAGTGATCACCCTAAATGCAAATACAGAATGAATAAACCAAAAGATAGAATAGCTGGATGGATTAAAAAACAAACCTAACTATATGTTGCTTACAGGAGACTCATTATAGCTCTAAAGACAAACACAGGCTCAAAGTGAAGGAGTAGAGGACAATTCTCCAACAAAATAGCAGTCAGAGAAAGTGTATATAAATGTACTCATCAGACAAGGTAGACTTCAAGCTAAAAAAGGTAACAAAAGAGAAAGATTGACAGTATATAGTGTTAAAGGGGTTAATTCATCAAGAAGACATAGCAGTTATTAACATATAGCACCTAACAGAGGAGAACCAAAATATAAAAAGTAATTATTAGCAGTCCTAAAGGGAGAAATTTGATAACAACACCTTAATAGTAGGGAATGTTAATATTCTACTCATGTCCTTATGTCAATGGATAGATCTTCTAGACAGAAAGTCAATGAGGAAACAGTGTACTTGAATGAAACATTAGACAAGATGGACAGAATAGATTTATACAGAATATTCCATCCAGATGAAGCAGAATACAGATTCTTCTCAAGTGCACATGAAACTTTCTCAAGGACAGACCATATGCTGGGACACAAAATAAGTCTCAGTTAAATTTTAAAAGACTGGAATCATATCAAGTATCTTTTACAATCACGATGATGTGAAACTGCAAATCAACTACAAGTTAAAAGCTGGGAAAATCACAGATAGATGGTGACTAGACAAACATGCTATTGAAAAACTACTGGGTGATGAAAAAATACCTTAAGACAGATGAAAATGAAACACACTGAGATCTGTGGAATGCAGCAAAAGCAGTACTACAGGGAAGTTCACAGAAACACAGGCTCACCGCAAGAACAAGAAAAAGTCTCAAATGACCAACTTAACCCTGCACCAAAAAGATCTAGGAAAAGAACAAATAAAGTCTAAAGCCAGTGCTGCTGCTGCTGCTGCTAAGTCGCTTCAGTTGTGTCCGACTCTGTGCCATCCCATAGACAGCAGCCCACCAGGCCCCTCTGTCCCTGGGATTCTCCAGTCAAGAACACTGGAGTGGGTTGCTATTTCCTTCTCCAATGCATGAAGGCCAGCAGAAGGAGGGAAGTAATTAAAAACATAATATAAATAAATGAAATAGAGACTTAAAGACAACAGGAAAAATCAAACTAAGAACTGGTTCTTTGGAAAGATAAAACTGGTAAGACATTAGTCGATTCACCAAGAAAAAAAAAAAAGAGCACTTAGATAAATAAATCAGAAATGAAAGAGAAGAAATTACAACCAATCACAGAAACACAAAGGTTAAAAGAGAATACTATGGATAGCTATATGTCAACAGAATATATAACCTAGAAGAAATGCATAAATTCTTACAATCATAAAACATTCCAAGACTGAATTATACAGATAGTGAAGGACAGAGGAGCCTGGTGTGCTGCAGTCCATGGGGTTGCAAAGAGTCAACATGACTTAGTGACTAAACAACATCAAAAAGCCTGAATTATGAATAGACAATCTGAATAGACTGATCACAATAAAGGAAGTTGAACCAGTAAACAAAACCCTCCCAGCAAATAAAACTCTAAGACCACATGGCTTCATGGGTGAATTCTACCAGACATTCAAAGGCGATGTAAAACATCCTTTACACAGTCTTGAAGGGAGGGGAAAACACTTCCTCACTCATTCTATGAGGCCAATGTTACTCTGATATCAAAACCAGACTGGGACAACACACACACATGCTTACTGGACAGTATCTTTATGGACATAGATGCCGGAATCCTTGCTAAAATATTATTAATAGCAAACTAAATATAACTACACATTTAAAAAATCATATACCAAGATCAAGTGGGGTTTATTCCAGGAATTCAAGATAGATATTCAATATCTGCAAATAAATCAACATGATACATAACATGAAGAAAATGAAAGATAAAATCATAACATCATCTCAATATCTGCAGAGAAATCATTTGACAAGGTTCAACCCCATTTATGATAAAATCACAATAAAATGGATATAGAAGGAATGTACCTCAACATAGCAAAGGCCACACATGACAAAACCACAAATAGTATCACACTCAGTGGTGAAAACTGAAAGCTATCCTCTAAGACAGGGACAAGATAAAGATGCCAACTCTTGCCACTTCTGTTCAGCATAGTATTGGAATGCCTAGTTACAGCAATCAGATAAGAAAGAAAAAGTATAAAGACATCCACATTAGAAGGGAAGTAAAACTGTCACTTTTGCAGATAACATGATTTTCTATATAGAAAACCCTAAAGACTTCACCAAAAAACCCATTAGAACTAATAAACTAAATAATTAGAATAAATAAATACAATAAAGTTGCAGAACACAATCAATATATAAAACTTGGTTGCATTTCTATACACTAACAATGAACTAGTAAGAGAAAATTTTAAAAAGTCCCTTTTACAACTGAAAAAAAAAAAACCCCTAAGAGTAAATATAGCCAAGGAAATAAAAGAAAAGAACACTAAAAAAAGCATGACATTATTGAAAGAAATTGAAGATAAAGAAATGGAAAGATAGTTCATGTTACTGAATTAGAAGAATTAATATTGTTAAAATGTCTATATTATCTAAAACAAGTTACAGACTCGATGCAATTCCTATCAAAATACCAATGGTATTTCTTCACAGAAATAGAACAAAAGCTTCCTTAAACTTATATAGAACCATGAAAGAAAGTGAAAGTGAAGTCACTCAGTCCTGTCCGACTCTTTGCAACTGTGGACTGTTGCCCACCAAGCTCCTCCATCCATGGGATTCTCCAGGCAAGAATACTGGAGTGGCTTGCCATTTCCTTCTCCAGGGGATCTTCCCAACCCAGGGATCGAACCCAGGCCTCCCACATTGCAGGCAGATGCTTTAACCTCTGCACAAAAGACCCCAATTATCCCAAGCCATCTTGAGAAAAAAGAACAAAACTGGCATTATTAAACTCCCATATTTCAAACTATTCTAATTATACTACAGAGTTTTAGTAAAGCAGCATGGTATTGGCAGAAAAAGACACAGATAATTGGAAAAGAATTGATAGCCTAGAAAGAAACCCTCACACAGGGGCTATTAATTTATGACAAAGGAGCAAAGAACATGCAATGGAGAAAGGCTAGTCTCTTCAATAAATGATTCTGGGAAAACTCAACAGCCAAACGAAAGAAACTGTATATAGTTCATGTATATGTAAACATAGTACATGTATATGTGTATATATATATTATATGTATATATCAAGAAATGAAAAACGTGGAAAACAGGGAATAGTCTTACTCTGTTGGTGGAAATGTAAACTGGTGCACATTATGGTACACAAAATTTAAGACTAGAACTACCATATGATCCAGCTATTCCACTTTTGGGTAATTATCAAAAGAACACAAAAACACTAATTCAAAAAGATATGTGAACCGGTATGTTCGTCACAGCAGCGGTAGAGAAAGAATGAAGGAGGAATAATGAAGTGACTTAGCTCTACACGTGCACGAGGCATGCACACACATACAGATTACCAGTCAGTCACGAAAATAGATGAAATCCTGCCATCTTTGAAAACATGGGTGGACCTTGAGGGTATGATAGTAAATGAAATAAGTTAAACAGAAAAAAAAAAAAAAAACATGTGATTTCACTCAGATGTGAACTATTAAAAAAATAACAAAACAAATGAACATCCCAAACCACACCAAAAAGAAAACAGATAATACCACATAACACATAATAGATAATACCACATAACACAGAGAACAGAGTAGTGGTTACCAGAAGGGGAGAGCTGGGGAAGAGCAGACTAGTAAAAGTGGTCAACTGTATGATGATGGGTGGAAAGTAAACTTCTGATGGTGCACACACTGCAGTGTTTACAGAAGTCAGTGTGTGATGGACACATGAAACGGACGTTATAAATCAGTGTTACCTCAATAAAAGATATGTACAGAGAAAAATGCTTTAGAGGATTCTTCAGGGAATGTAATATAGAAGTTTGGATCTACATAAAGAAAGGAAGGACGAATAACTGAAGCTAAAATAAAAACTTTTACATTTTCTTATTAATTGATTTAACAGATAACTATTTACAGTAATAACAGTGTCATATATTTGATTGTGTATGCTTATGTATTATATAAAAGTACTTGTGTGTATGTATACATATATATATACATATGCTTATATATATAAGTGAAATGAATGATGTCAGTGATACAAAGGACAATAGGGAGGAAGATTATTTTCTTTTTATAAGGTACTCACACAACCCCTGAAGTAGTATAGTGTTATTTGAAATTGAACTTCATTTAACTGTAAATGAATATTGGGAACTCTAGGGCAAACACGAACAAACCTTACAAAAAAAAAAAAAGACTAAAGTGTTAGGACAGCAGTGAGCAGTGAACATGGATTCGTATAAAATGCTTAATTAAAATAACAAAAATCCAAAAGAGCAGAAGACAAAAACAGGGAAAAAGAGCAAGGTCAATAAATAGAAGAGAGTAATATATACGCTAAATAATTTACTCAACTATATTAGTAATTACTCTGAATGTCAATGATCTAAATGCTTCAATTAGAAGGCAGAGATTGTCAGAGTGAATCAAGAAAAAAGAACAATTATATGTGGACTAAAAAAGAAACACACTTTAAATGTAAAGACACACGTAGATAAAAAGTAAATGGATGGAGAAAATGGCACCATACTAACACTTGCTATAAAAGCAGCAAGAGCTGTATTAATTTCAGAAAGAGCAGACTTCAAACTAGGTAAGGTTATCAGAGAAGAAAAGAGCTTTCTGTAATGATAAAGGGGTCAAGTATCCAAGATGATATCAAAATCTCAACTGCATCTGTGCCTAAAAAGTGTCTGTTTGAAGCAAATGTAAAAGAACTTCAGCAAGAAATATGATTCCACTGGTGTCATTGAAGATGTCAGCACCCCTCCATCAGAAAACAGAAATTCCAGCAGCAGAATTTCAGTAAGGACATAGCTAACTCAACAGCACCATCAGTCAACTGGGTATGACTGCCATCCGTAGACTGCTTCATCCAACCACAGCAGAACACACATGGAACATTCACTAAGACAGAACATAGTCTGGGTTATAAAGCACACTTTAACAGGTTTAAAAAAATAGAGATTATTTAATGTCTCCTGTCAGACCATAGTGGAATGAAACTACAAAGTCATTAACAGAAAGATACCTGCTGCTGCTGCTGCTGCTGCTAAGTTGCTTCAGTCGTGTCCGACTTTGTGCAACCCCATAGACAGCAGCCCACCAGGCTCCTCTGTCCCTGGGATTCCCCAGGCAAGAATACTGGAGTGGGTTGCCATGTCCTTCTCCAATGCATGAAAGTGAAAAGTGAAAGTGAAGTCAATCAGTCGTGCCCGACCCTTAGAGACCCCATGGACTGGAGCCTACCAGGCTCCTCCGTCCATAGGATTTTCTAGGCAAGAGTACTGGAGTGGGTTGCCATTGCCTTCTCCGGAAAGATACCTGAGAAATCCCCAAACAGAAAAGATTAGGCAACATGCTTCTAAATAACACACCAGTCCAAAAGAAATCCCAAGAGAAATTAAAAGATATTTTGAACTAACTCAAATTGAAAATGTAACTTTTGAAAATTTGTGGGATACAGCAAAAGCAGTGCTTGTTCGGAAATTTACAGCATTGAAAGCATGTATCAGAAAAGAAAAAAATAATTAAAAATCAATCATTTATGTGTTCACCTTAGGAAACTGGAAAAATAAGAGCAAATTAAATACAGAGTAATCAGAAGAGAAACAATAATTAGAGTCGAAAAAAAGACAAATTACTAATATTAGAAATGAAAGAAGGGACATTTTTCATAGATCCTATGCATAATAAAGGGATAATATAAGCAACTGTATTCTCACACATTTGTTAATGTAGATGAAAGGACCATTTCCTTGAAAGTCATAATTTTCCAAAACGTAAAGAAGAAGAAATAGACAATAGACTTATCTTCATTAAATAAATTGAATAAATAATGTCCTTCCAAAACAGAACGTACCAGGTCCAAATGGGTTCACTATGAATTCTATCAAACATTTAAGGGAGAAATTTTAACATTTCTCCATAATCTCAGAGGCTAGAAACAGCTGTAATAATTCCTTATATTTCAAGAATATCAAAACTAGACAAAGATGTTACAAGAAAACTAGAGATCAATATATCTCTCATGTATATCAATGAAGAATCTTCAACAAAATATTAGCAAATCAAATCAAAAACAATTTATAAAAAGAATTATACCCTATGACCATGTGGGATTTATTCCAGGTATGCAAGACTTTAGTTTCAATATTTGAAAATAAATTAATGTAATCCATCACATGAACAGACTAAAATAGAAAAATCACGTGATCATATGAATAGCTGCATAAAAAAGTATAAGACAAAATCCAATATCCATTTATGATAAAAACTCTTAGTACACTAGGACTCGAGGGGGAACTTCTTCAACTTGATAAAGAATATTTGCAATAAACCTACAGCTAATATAGTACTTAATTATGTGAAACCAAAATCTTTCCTACTAAGAGCACATAAAAGGGAAAGATGTCCCTTTCACCACTCCTTTTCAATATACTACTGGAAGTTCTAGATAATGCAATAAGACTAAAAAAAGAGGAAATATTGGGCAGGAAAAGAATCATGATTTTGTTCACAAATGAAGTGATAATTGTCCATATAGAAAATATGAAAGATTAACAAAAGAACCCAAGGCACTGATAAGCAATCACAGGAAGGCTGCAGAATATGTTAATATACAAAAGTCAATCATTTTACTATGTACCTGAAATGAACGCATGGAATTTAAACTTAAAAGCACAATACTTGTTATATTAGCATCATCCAAAACATTTAGGTATAAATTTAATAAAATGTAGAAATCTACATGAGATAAGCTATGAAATTGATGAATGAAATCAAAGATGAACTAAATGAGACATTCCGTGTTCCTAGATAGGACGCGTCCAAGTGTTGAGATGACAGTTCTTTCCAAGATTATCTACAGATTCACTTAAGTATCAATAAAAATTCCAGCTAATTATTTTGTTGATATCAACAAAATGATTTTAAAGTTTACCTAGAGAGGCAAAAGACCCAAAGCAGCTAACTCAATATTAAAGAAGAATAAAATTGTAGAACTGACACAAACTGACTTCAAGACTTACCATAAAGCTATAGTAATTAAATCAATATGGTATTGGTGAAAGAACTGACAAATAGGTCAATAGAATAGAAAGCTCCCAAATAGACTCCCATAAATGTAGTCAATTAATCTTGATGAAGAAGCAAAAATAATGCAGTGGACAAAGACAGTCTTTTCAACAAATGGTGCTGGAACAACTAGACAACCACATACAGAAGAAATGAATCCAGACAGATACCTTGCTTCCTTCACAAAAATTAACTCAAAATGCATCATAGACCTAGATGTAAAAAGTAAAACTAAAAAACTCATAGATTATAATATCACAGAAAACCTAGATGATCTTGTGTGTGTTAACAACTTATTAGACACAAGACCAAAGGCCCGAACCTGTAGAGCAATAATTGATAAGCTAGATGTCATTAACAGAGAAGGCAATGGCAACCCACTCCAGTACTTTTGCCTGGAAAATCCCATGGACAGAGGAGCCTGGTAGGGTGCAGTCCATGGGGTTGCAAAGATTGGACAGGACGGAAGCGACTTATCAGGAGCAGCAGATGTCATTAAAAGTAAAATCTCTTCTATTTTAATGACAATATCAAGAAAATGAGAAGACAAGACATAGGCTTGGAGACAATATTTGCAAAAGACATATGTTATAAAAGACTATTATCTGAAGTATATGAAGAATGCTTAAAATTTGAGAGTAAGAAAATAAACTACCCAATTTAAAAAATGATGTAAAGACATGAACTGGCACTTCAGCAAAGAAGATAGAGATGGGAAATAAGAATATGAAAAGAAGCTCCACATCATATATCATCAGAGAAATGCAAATTTAGAAAACAATGGGATACCACTACATACTATCAGAATCAAATTCAGAATACTAACCAAATTTCAGAATACTGATAACACCAAATGCTTGTGAGGATGTGGAACAACCAGAATTATCATACGGTGCACGTGGAAATGCTAATGCTATAGCTACTAGGAAGACAGTTTGGTAGTTTTGTAAACAATTAAACATACTCTTATCATAAAACCCAGTAATCCTACTTCTCTTTGGTATTTACCCAAAGGAGCTGAAAACTTATGTCCATGCTCCACAAAGATGTCTATAGAAGCTTTATTCGTAATTGTCAAAACTTGAAAGCAACCAAGATGTCCTTCAATAGGTAGATACTGTAATACACCCAGAAATGCAATATTATACAGCACTTCTGTCAAGCCATGAAGCGACATAGAGGAAGCTTCAGTGCATATTACTCAGTGAAAGTAGCCAATATTAATAGGTTATATACTATATGATTCCAACTATATGACATTCTTGAAGAGGTGAAACTATGTAGGCAGTAAAAAGACCAGCGGTGGCCAGGGGCTGGTATGAGGGTATGAGGTGGGAAGGGATGAATTAACAGAACACAGAATTTTTAGGGTGGTGAAATTATGCCATAATGATTATATGTCACTATGTTGCTGTCTAGTCTTACTAAGTTGTGTTTGACCCTTTTTAAACCCCATGGACTATAGCCTGCCAGGCTCCTCTGTCCACAGGATTTCCCAGGCAAGAATACTGGAGCAGGTTGCCGTGTCTTCCTCCAGGGGATCTTCTTGGATTAGTGATCAAACCCACGTCACTTGCATTGGCAGGCAGATTCTTTACCACTGTGCCAAAGAATTGATGCTTTTGAACTGTGGTGTTGGAGAAGACTCTTGAGAGCCCCTTGGACTGCAAGGAGATCCAACCAGTCCATCCTAAACGAAATCAGTCCTGAATATTCATTGGAAGGACTGAGGCTGAAGCTGAAACTCTGATACTCTGGCCACCTGATGTGAAGAGCTAACTCACTGGAAAAGACCCTGATCTGGGAAAGACTGAAGGCAGGAGGAGAAGGGGACGACAGAGGATGAGATGCTTAGATGGCATCACTGACTCGATGGACATGAGTTTGAAGTTTGAGCAAGTTCTGGGAGTTGGTGATGGAGAGGGAAGCCTGGCATGCTGCAGTCCATGGGGTTGCAAAGAGTCAGACATGACTGAGCAATTGAACTGGCTGGCTGACCAGCGGAAGGCTGTATGTTACTATCAGTTCAGTTCAGTTCAGTTCAGTTCAGTCACTCAGTCGTGTCCGACTCTTTGCGACTCCATGAATCATAGCACGCCAGGCCTCCCTGTTCATCACCAACTCCCGGAGTTCACTCAGACTCATGTCCATCGAGTCAGTGATGCCATCCAGCCATCTCATCCTCTGCTGTCCCCTTCTCCTTCTGCCCCCAATCCCTTCCAGCATCAGAGTCTTTTCCAATGAGTCAACTCTTCACATGGGATGGCTGAAGTACTGGAGTTTCAGCTTTAGCATTATTTCTTCCAAAGAAATCCCAGGATGGATCTCCTTCAGAATGGACTGGTTGTCCAAGGGACTCTCAAGAGTCTTCTCCAACACCACAGTTCAAAAGCATCAATTCTTCAGTGCTCAGCCTTCTTCACAGTCCAACCCTCACATCCATACATGACCACCAGAAAAACCATGGCCTTGACTAGACGGACCTTAGTCGGCAAAGTAATGTCTCTGCTTTTGAATATGTTATCTAGGTTGCTCATAACTTTCCTTCCAAGGAGTAAGCGTCTTTTAATTTCATGGCTGCAATCACCATCTGCAGTGATTTTGGAGCCGAGAAAAATAAAATCTGACACTGTTTCCACTGTTTCCCCATCTATTTCCCATGAAGTGATAGGACTGGATGCCATGATCTTCGTTTTCTGAATGTTGAGCTTTAAGCCAACTTTTTCACTCTCCTCTTTCACTTTCATCAAGAGGCTTTTTAGTTCCTCTTCACTTTTTGCCATAAGGGTGGTATCTGCATATCTGAGGTTATTGATATTTCTCCCAGCAATCTTGATTCCAGCTTGTGTTTCTTCCAGTCCAGTGTTTCTCATGGTGTACTCTGCATATAAGTTAAATAAGCAGGGTGACAATATACAGCCTTGGCGTACTCCTTTTCCTATTTGGAACCAGTCTGTTGTTCCATGTCCAGTTCTAGCTGTTGCTTCCTGACCTGCATACAGATATCTCAAGAGGCAGGTCAGGTGGTCTGGTATTCCCACCTCTTTCAGAATTTTCCACAGTTTATTGTGATCCACACAGTCAAAGGCTCTGGCATAGTCAATAAAGCAGAAATAGATGTTTTTCTGGAACTCTCTTGCTTTTTCCATGATCCAGCAGATGTTGGCAATTTGATCTCTGGTTCCTCTGCCTTTTCTCAAACCATCTTGAACATCAGGAAGTTCATGGTTCATGTATTGCTGAAGCTATACATTTGTCCTGGTTCATGTATTGCTGAAGCTATACATTTGTCCAAATCCAAAGAATACACAAAGCAAGATGAACCCTAAGTTAACATATGGACTCTGGGTGATTACAACATGTGCATGTAGGTTCATCAACTGTGACAAATGTACCACTGCCTACAGATGTTGAAATGGAAGAGGCTATGCACTGGGGTAGTAGGGACATATGGGAAATCTATGTATGTTCCTTTCAATTAATTTTGCTTCAAACCTTAAACTACTCTAAAAAATAAAGTCAATTTAAAATGGAAATAATTTTAATCTATGATAAATATAAGATAGAGCTTTACTGGACCTTCCATGGATCATCTTCCATGCTTCTATGATATGGATAATTTCTGTTACTATCCCCCTTTTGCAAAATAGACAGTGTAGAACAGTGCTTCAGTGAGCACTCCTTTACTGCTCAGAAACACTACTTTTACTGCATAAAAACTTCAGAAGCAATTCTGACATGAAAGTAAATTGTAGCTGTATACAGTGTAAAAGTATAAAGGAAAGAGAATGCTTGTACTCAACAATGATGACCCAGCACACACTGATTTTTTCAGGTCTCTTCTTGCACTACATATCTTAACTTGAATGTCAATTCATTCATAGCAGGAGGATGGTTATAAGAAGGTTGGGGGGTAAATTTTTACACTTATATTGTGTACTCAATATTTGATTAATTAATTTAAATCTAATTTACAAGGGAGTTGTCATTCCCATGATAAATCTGAATACATCAGTACTCTAACACTTTCTTGATCAAAGATATGTTACCCCGAGATAGCACACACCTACATACATGTGTACATACTTCTGGTATGTGTTTTTTCCCCTATCATATTACTATATTTAAAAAATACTGATTCTGAATCAAAAGGTTGAGTTTTGGTTTCTCACTCATAATCTGAAAATCACTATACTAGATAAATGACAACCCACTTCAGTATTCTTGTCTGGGAAATGCCATGGACAGAGAAAGTCTGGTGGGCTGCAGCCTATGAGGTTGCAAAAAAGAGTTGGATAGGGCTTAGTGACTAAACAGCAACAGGTACTGTACAATATTGTCATTGGTACTCTGACACTTATTTGGAAAACTATCTATCCTCATAAATAAAAACACTGATGCAATAGAATCAATTCCATAATATATCTTTCCTAATTATACCGTTTTCACATTAAAAATGCAGATCCTTTTAAAAATAACACCACTTAATTTTAAAGATAAATTCATTAATAAAACATAACTCTGAAAACCACATATATACCAACACAATTTTTAAAGTTTATTTTATTAAAGTATAGTTGATTTACAGTGTTAATTTCTACTGTATAGCAAAGTGATTCAGTTATATATATATATATATATATATAAATACACACACATATACATATTATTTTTCATATTCTTTTCTATTATGGTTTATTATAAGATATTGAATATAGTTCCCTGTGCTATACAGTAGGACCTTGTTGTTTATCCATCTTATATATAATAATTTGCCTGTGCTAATCCCAAACTCACAATCCATTTCTTTCCCACCCCACCAACCACCCCCCCACCTTTTAAAATTTTATTTATTTATTTTAATTGAAGGACAGTCACTTCACAGCACTGTGGAGGCCCCTACCACACAGTGACATGAATCAGCCACGGGTGCACATGTACCCACTGATCCTGAACCCCCTTCCTACCTCCCACCCCACCCCATCCTTCTGGGTTGTCCCAGAGCACTGGCTTTGAGCGCCCTGTTTCATGCATTGAACTTGCACTGGTCATCTATTTTACATATGGTAACATACACGTTACAGTGCTATTCTCTTATGTCATCCCACCCTCGTCTTCTCCCACGTAGTCCAATAGTCTGTTCTTTACATCTGTGTCTCTTTTGCTGTCTTGCATATAGGATCATTGTTACCATCTTTCTAAATTCCATATATATGCATTAATATACTGTATTGGTGTTTCTCTTTCTGACTTACTTCACTCTGTATAATAGGCTCCAGGTTCATCCACGTTGTTAGAACTGACTTAAATGCATTCTTTTATATAGCTGAGTAATATTCCATTGTGTATATGTAGCACAACGTCCTTATCCATTCATCTGCCGATAGACATATAGGTGGCTTCCATGGCCTAGCTATTGTAAACAGTGCTGCAATGAACATTTAGGTACATGTACCTCTTTCAATTTTCGTTTCCTTGGTGTGTATGCCCAGCAGTGTGGGTCATATGGCAGTTCTATTTCCAGTTTTTTAAGGAATCTCCACACTCTTCTCCATAGTGGCTGTACCAGTTTGCATTCCCACCAACAGTGTAAGAGGGTTCCGTTTTCCCACACCCTCTCCAGCATTTACTGCTTGTAGACTTTTTGATGGCAGCCGTTCTGACCAGTGTGAGATGTTGCCTATTGTGGTTTTGATTTGCAGCTCTCTAATAATGAGTGATTACCAACAATTTCTACCTGACACAAGTGCATAGAAAAATTTTGCTGTGAAGCAAAATTATACTTTTCCTCCAAAACAGCATTATGTTGAGTTACATTTATAATTCTGTCCCTAGCTAAAAATGTCCTCAGATTCACAAGTTGAGCTTCTGTTTTATTCTGGGGAAACTGAGCTAATTCCTGACATTTTTCTAAAGAGATAACAAATGTAATCACTAAGAACCTCTTTAGAGAAAGCTTTACTAGAAATAATTATCTCTTAGTAGTCATGTACAGATGTAAGAGAAATTAAAAAGACTGAGCACTGAAGAATTGATACCTTGGAACTGTGCTGCTGGAGAAGGCTCTTGAGAATCCCATGGATAGCAAGAGGATGAAACCAGTCAATCCTAAAGAAAATCAGTCCTGCATATTTTTTTAAAATTTTATTTAATTTTTTTATTTTACTTTATTTTACTTTACAATACTGTATTGGTTTTGCCATACATCAACATGAATCCACCACGGGTGTACATGCGTTCCCAAATATGAACCCCCTCCCACCTCCCTCCCCATAACATCTCACTGGGTCGTCCCCGCGCACCAGCCCCAAGCATCCTGTATCCTGCATCGGACATAGACTGGCGATTCGTTTCTTACATGATAGTATACATGTTTCAGTGCCATTCTCCCAAATCATCCCACCCTCTCCCTCTCCCTCAGAGTCCAAAAGTCCACTCTACACATCTGTGTCTCTTTTGCTGTCTCACATACAGGGTCATCATTGTCATCTTTCTAAATTCCATATATATGTGTTAGTGTACTGTATTGGTGTTTTTCTTTCTGGCTTACTTCACTCTGTATAATCGGCTCCAGTTTCATCCACCTCATTAAAACTGATTCAAATGTATTCTTTTTAATGGCTGAGTAATAATCCATTGTGTATTTATTGGAAGGACTGATGCTGAAGCTGACGGCCCAATACTTTGGCTACCTGATGTGAAGAGCCGACTCACTGGAAAAGATGCTAATGCTTTTAAAGACTGAAGGTAGGAGGATTAGGGGATGACAGAGGATGAATTGGTTGGATGGCATCACCGACTCAATGGACATGATTTGAGCAAGCTCTGGGGGTCGGTGATGGACAGGGAGGCCTGGCATGCTGCGGTCCATGGGTGGCTAAGAGTCAGACATGACTGAGTGACTGAACTGAAATGAACTGAAAATCTCAAAGTGTTAGTCACTCAGTTGTGTCCAACTCTTTGTGACCCCATGGACTGCAGCCTGCTAGGCTCCTCTGTCCATGGGATTTTCCAGGCAAGAACACTGGAGTGGGTTGCCATTTCTTTCTCCAGAGTATTTTCTAACCCAGAGATCAGATCTGGGTCTCCTGCTTGACAGGCAGATTCTTTACCGTCTGAGCCACCAGGCCTGCTCTAGGCATCTTTATATTTTATGTACATATTTAAAAATAATGTAACCATGCCATTTTAACAATGTGATATAATCCAGGCATTTTATCAGTTGGAACAAACATTCTGCCTTGTTAATCTAGTTGCACAGTGAATTGTTTTTTTTTTTCTATTTCTTTCTGATGGAAAATCCAAGAACACATTTTCTGCTTCAGTAATCATCTCAAGCATCTGTCTAGTTTTTGCCTTTGTTCATGCTCAGTTGCTCAGTCGTGTATTACTCTTTGCAACCCCATAGACTGTAGCCTGCCAGGCTCCTCTGTCAAAGGGAGTTCCCAGGCAAGAATACTAGAATGAGTTTTCATTTCCTTCTCCAGGGTATCTTCTCGGCCCAGTGATCAGACCTGAGTCTCCTGCTTGGCAGGTAGGTTCTTACCACTGAGCCACTGTTTTTTACATGTACAGGGCCAAATTCATTTTGAATTGTCAGAGCTTCATGAGACACAGGACACATGGTATTCTGGTTGGCCATATGATGGTGACAAGGTTGGTTATAGGGTGACAGAGGAACTCAGTCCAATAACATATCTTAGAAGTGTATTATGTAGACAACACTTCTCTCAAGCATGGACAACATCAAACCTGAGACTGTCAATCATATATGTCTATCACATTATATACTGAATCCCCAATTTATCCACATGTTGCACAGGTGCTGTCTAAGGACCTACCACGTCTGCAAAACTTGCTGTATTTTTTGGTATTACAGTTATAGTATTAATTCATTAAATATAATCAGTGTACTGTCTGAGTTCAAGTAAACTCTGCCAAAGGCAATCTGGCATGAAAATATTTTCTCATTCACGACTCTCTCCACAGAATAAATCTAAGGGTCAACTGCACACATTATTCAGAGGCTATTAACTAATCAACTAAACTTCAATTAAAAAATAAAAAAGAAACTGATGTGAATGAATCCTTTGATAGAAACATGATGCTATTTCCCTGTCTAGAGCCTTCTCAACTTGGGTCTTCTCTGATGGCTGATCGTATTCTAAACATATACAGGCTCTGAACCGACTGTGGCACAAGAAAGTCTACTCAGTGCTCTGTGGTGACCTAAATGGGCAGGAAATCCAAAAAAGAGGGGATATATGTATATGTATAGCTGATTCACTTTGCTATGCAATTGAAACTAACAGAACATTGTAAAGCAGATAAACTCCAATAACAATTTCTTAAAAATACATAGTACTGTGAAAAAACAAAAACCAAAAATTGGGTATGTCCTTCCAATGTATAATTCACATGTACTTCAGAGAATGACTGGATAAACAACCTGTGATACATTTATACAATGGACTATTACCTGACCATAAAAAGGACTGATCTATCTATCTATCATCTATCTATCTATGTAAAAACTAGGATGGCTCTTAAGAGCATTATGAAAAAAAAATGAAACTGTTATCCACACAGCACATAGTAGTGTCTGACTCTTTACAACCCCATGGACTATAGCCCACCAGGCTCCTCTGTCCATGAAATTCTCCAGGCAAGAATACTGCAGTGAATAGTCATTCCCTTCTCCAGGGAATTTTCCTGACCCAGGGATTGAATCCAGGTCTCCTGCATTGCAGGCAGATTCTTTACCTTCTAAGCCACCAGGAAAGGCCCAAGGGCCTTATGCTAAGTAAAAAATAAAACCCAATCTCAAAGGAATTAAAAAAAATTTTCTATCTAATCTGAAATTCTAAGTCCAGGTTTCAGTGAAATTCAGGCAAATTCCCATGAACCAATTTGCTAAGGAGAATATATAAATATATTCCTGTCTCTACCTTGAAAATGTGGAAAAAGCAAACTTCACACGCCATACTTTATAACCCTCTGGAAAAATTCCTGCTTGATTGCCTTTTTGGATGCCCGATACTGCACCTGTCAACTGCAATCTGATTTTTTTTCTTTTTGTTTTTTTTGCTGCCAAGCCTGTCTCTGTCTGAATCACTCTCCCTGAGAAATCAAAACCCCTGAGAATAAAGATTGAAGGGAATCATGAGATTCGTCCAGTTATCTGAACACATCTTAAGTAATTTACCTTGAGCCATCATATATAAGTGAAAGTTGTTTTTTTTCCTCTCAGAGAGGAGACAACCATGACTGGAAAGTGGCTTGGTCATCATCTTGGTTCCTAAAATGAAAACACTGTCTGAAAATACATTAAGGACAAATAAGCAATTTTGTAGATGTGCAGATGGATGTGACATAGTCTTTCTATTAATAAATCACAACATTTCATTGCTTTCATTTAACCATTCCTTTTTTTTGCCCTTCACTGACTCCAGAATGAAGGCAATCAATAAATAAGATTACACTCGGCACCTCATACAATTTTTCTTTACCAGTTGGGGGCATGGCTGTCCAGTTACAGTGTGAGATTGGCTGAACATTTATTACCATTTTCCCCCCAAATTATTCAGATAAAATTTTTGGAAGTTCATTTTGTAGAAGCAATCAGCACTGTGTGGATGTAAATTGGTTTTGACCTAGACAATGGAATGCTGTGCACGAGATACAGTGCCCAAAACTGAATGGCTATGTTTTAATTTTTGATTTAATGATAGACCAATGACCTAAGGGAGAAAAATTCATTCATTTCATGAGAATTCAGAGAACAATATAAAACAAGAATGATCTATGAAAAAAGTCCACAATTGCCACAATCATTTTCTAATAATTATTTTCATCCAGGTGACATAGAAATATTGGTAAGTATAAAGTGTGGAAATTCCATATTTCCTATCTGACTCTTTACTCTTATATCTGAAGCAAACAACAAAAATAACAAAAGTCTCAACATTAGAATTAATGTCCAGTAATGTAGATATCACTGATTTTAGTTCATTCTGTACATTTAGTGTATGCCAGGATCTTGGCCATGAAATTTAAAAGATGCTTGCTACTGGGAAGAAAAGTTATGACCAACATAGACAGCATATTAAAAAGCAGAGACATTACTTTTTCAACAAAGGTTCATCTAGTCAAAGCTATTGGTTTTCCAGTAGTCATGAGCAGATGTGAGAGTTGGACTATAAAGAAGGCTGAGCACTGAAGAATGGATGCTTTTGAACTGTGGTGTTAGAGAAGACTCTTGAGAGTCCCTTGGACTGCAAGGAGATCCAATCAGTCCATCCTGAAGGAAATCGGTCCTGAATATTCTTTGGAAGGAATGATGCTGAAGCTGAAACTCCAGTATTTTGGCCACCTGATGCAAAGAACTGACTGATTTGAGAAGACACTGATGCTGGGACAGATTGAGGGCAGGAGGAGAAGGGGACGACAGAGGATGAGATGGCTGGATGGCATCACCAACTTGATGGACATGAGTTTGAGTAAACTCTGGGAGTTGGTGATGGACAGGGAGGGCTGGCATGCTGCAGTCCATGGGATTGCAAAGAGTTGGACACGACTGAGCAACTGAACTGAACTGAAGGATCTTGGCATAAGGCAGATAATATCAAGGGCAAGTCTAGAAATACTGTCCTTGAAGAGCTTTTATTTTATTTTTAATCATTATTATTATTGGCTGCTTGGCATGTGAGATCTTTGTTCCCGGACCAGGGATCAAATCCACACCCCTTGCAGTGGAAGTGAAGGGTCTTAACCACTGAATCACCAGGAAAGTCCCAAAGAGCTTACATTTTAGTATACAAAAATAGTGGGGGTGGGGATAGAACCTACGACCTGATGAAATTGTGGAGTGCATTATACGCTATATCAAAAATGAAGCCTGAGGTAGGAAAGCAAGGGTTGGGGGCTATGGCTGCTGAGGCAGCTCCTAAATGCAGCAGGGCGGACAGAGGAGACTTTGTTGAGTGAGTGAGATCTGAGTGATGGCTCCAGGA
Source organism: Ovis canadensis (assembly GCF_042477335.2). Lineage (NCBI taxonomy): Eukaryota > Metazoa > Chordata > Mammalia > Artiodactyla > Bovidae > Ovis > Ovis canadensis. The sequence goes on from NC_091246.1 coordinate 108,798,950, forward strand.
GTACGTGGGGAGAGGCAAGCAGATACCTGAGGAAAGAGCTGGAAGAGAGTATTGCGGATTTATTCAAAGACAGCTAGTAAGCCAGTGTGCAGGTGCAGAGCTCATGGAGGATGGAGGGGATGCAGGCAGATGAGCTCAGGAAGTATCTGCAGGCCATTGTGAGGATTCCAGCTTTTGCTCTGAGTCAAATGGAAACCACTGCACAGCTCTGTGCAGACCAGTGACATGGTCTTCCGACTTACACACAAGGATCAACCTGGCTGCTGCAAACAGACACTAGCAAAATAGCCATAGAAACAGTTGCTGAATGGATCCAGGGTTCAGGAGAGAAGTTGAGAATAGATGTCTCTATCAGGGAGTCACCAGCATGATGAGAGATGCTGGATGTGCTCAGAAAGGGAGTCTTTCAAACAGAGGGGAGGAAAAGCCCAAGTTTAAGTCCTGAAGCACTTACCTCCACATGAAGAACAAGGGGGAGAATAGGAAATAGCAAAAGACCAAGAAGCAACTAATGACATAAAAGGAAAACTAAGACTGTTGGATATTCTGGAAACTCTGTGAAGAAAGTACACCTTGGAGGAGAAACTTGTTGATTGCGTGCATCATGACTGTGAAAGCTGCTTGTGAAAGTTGCTTGTGAAAGATGAGTAGCAAGAAGTGACCAAATTAAAGTTACTGTTTTTCCAATAGGCACGCACGTGTATAGATGTGAGAGTTGGGCCATAAAGAAGGTTGAACGCCAAAGGACTGATGCTTTCGAATTGTGGTGCTGGAGAAGACTTTTGAAAGTCCCTTGGACTGCAAGGAGATCTAACCAGTTAATCTGAAAGGAAAGAGTCCGGAATATTCCCTGGAAGGACTGATGCTGAAGCTCCAGTACTTTGGTCACCTGATGCAAAGAGCTGACTCATTGGAAAAGACCCTGATGCTGGGAAAGATTGAGGGCACGATTAGAAGGCGACAGCAGAAAAGGAGACAGTTGGATAGCATAGCTGACTCATTGGACATGAATCTGAGCAAACTCTGGGAGATAGTGAAGGACAGGGGAACTTGGCATGCTGCAGTCCAGGGGTCACAGAGACAGATGAGACTTAGTGACTGAACAATGACAACAAATTGGCTTGAGTACCGTGGAGGTCACTGGTGGTCTTGATGGAGAAGTTTCAGGGGGGTGGTGAGATAGCAGTACTTTGAAAAGTGTGAAATAAAATTAACATTTTATGGCAAGACAAGAAACATTTAAACAGAAAAAAATTCTTCTCTGCCTTTTGTTTTTCTCTCTCCCCTCTACTGTGCATCACGTATCTACATTATGCATCAACCAAACCTCCCCCATTGGCAGAAACACCTGCTCAGCCATAAAGAGCAGCATTCTAGCATCAGCAAGACAGCTCCCTAAAGACAGCATTCCTTCCTGATCCCTTAAGGTGTCACGTGGTGCTTAGATCTGAATTATGTAAACTGTCAATAATACATCATTGAAAGTACAGCCCTGTGTCTCAAAAAGTTTATAAAACTGTGCTTTGACTTCTAACAGGAGGCATAGTTCTTGGAGATTTCTGCTTTGCTGTTCTTGAGTTTTAATCCTCATATTTGGCTTGAGCAAATTTTCTATTTATTCCCCAAATGAACTATTGATAAGTTTTCATCAACAAGTGATATCAGTAGAAAAAGAATTAGTTGTAAAACCACAGAAATATATTATCTCTCAGTTCTGAAGTCTAGAAGTCTAAACCCAAGGTGTTGGACAGGAACCTTCCCAGCCTCTTCCAGCTCCTGGGAGCCACAGGCCTTCCTGGGATTATGGCAGCATGAATCTAACCTCCACCTCTGTCTGTGCATGGCCATCTTCCTTTGTCTGAGTCAAAGCTTCCTTTAACATATAAGGACACTAGTCATCTTATAATAAAGAAAAATGGTATAGTTGGACTTATTTGCAAAACAGACATAGAGACACAGATGTAGAGAACGAATGTATGGACACCAAGTGGGCGAAGTGGGAGTGGGGCGACTTGGGAGACTGGGATTGCCAGGTACACACTATTGATACTATGCATAAAATAGATCACCAGTGAAAACCTACTGTATAGCACAAGGAAGTCTACTTAACTCTCTGTGGTGACCTAAATGGGAAGGAAATCCCAAAAAGAGAGGATGTATGTATAAGTATGGCTGACTCACCTTGCTGTACAACAGAAACCGACACAATATTGTAAAGCCACTATGCCCCAATAAAAATTACTTTAAAAAAGATCAACCCCACACTAGTGTCAGCTCATCTTGCTGTGCGTGTGCTAAGTTACTTCCGTCGTGTCTGACTGTTTGCAACCTCACAGACCACAGTGCACCAGGCTCCTCTGTCCATGGGATTTCCCAGGATTTCCAGGAATACTGGAGTGGGTTGCCATTTCCTTGTCCAGGGGATCTTCTTAACCCAGGGGTAGAACCCAGGTCTTCTGCATTGCAGGTGGATTATTTACCACTGAGCCACCTGGAAAGCCCAATCACTCACTAAAAATAAAGGATTATTATTATTATACTTCTGACTGCCTCCTTTTCTGTGACTCTATGAATTTGTAATACCACACAGAGCACAGAGATACATGATAACACTGTAATAGATCAACAGACTAAATTATGAATTATCATATACACAATCCTCTATCCCTCTCAACTTTCATGCAATTTGCTTACTTATAGTTTATGACTGATACTGTGATTTATAATAAGATATATGTATACCCTTTTTGAGGCTTCCCAGGTGGTTCAGTGGTATGGAATCCCCCTGCCAACAAAAAAGGCGAGGGTCTGATCCCTGGGTCAGGAAGACCCCCTGGAGTAGTAAATGGCAACCCATTCCATTATTCTTGCCTGGAGAGGCCCATGGACAGAGGAACCTGGTAAATAGCATCAGAACTGAATTTAATTGTAGGACACATAATTGGTGTGTAAACACTGCTTGGCGTATAAACACTCCATGCCTTGTAATTGGAGGCCGAGTCTGAATAAGCAATCGTAGACAAATCTACCAGAGGCAGGTTTTAGACCAGGAGTCTTCATGACTTAGACTTCCAGTTGGTGCTACTGGTAGAGAACCCTCTGATCAATGCAGGAGACCTAAGAGATATGGGTTTGATCCCTGGGTTGAGAAGATTCACTGGAAAAGGTCATGGCAACCCACTCCAGTATTCTTGCCTGGAGAATCCCATGGACAGAAGAACCTGGCAGGCTACCGTCCATGGAGTTGCGAAGAGTCAGACGCATGCTTCATGACCTATACCTTTGAATATTTAAAGCCTACTAAAAAGTTAGACGGACCAGCCCTGAATTTTTTCACTTCTCCTTGTCCATTTCCCTAGGACTATGACTGTTATATTGTGGGGTATAAGGGAGATGGAAGAAGAAAAATTAGGGGTTTTGACTGAGTAAATGAATGACATGGAAATTAAGTAAGCCAAGTGAAAATTAGGCAATTTTCATCACTTTTGAAATCAGCAGGAATCCACTTAAAGACGTACCATAATAAAACTCTTAAAAATACTTGGATTCTGAGCATGGTAAACAAAACTTCATCTTGATATATCAAGTTAATTCTTCTTGAATCACTGTTTGTTAAATTTTTAGCATTTCAATGCATATTTGAGATAATAGAGAAGAGAAATGGTTTAGACATCGGAGGCATTTAACTGTGACTCTAAGGTATAATTTGCAGATATTCACATGGTTTTTAGATAAAGATCTGTCATAAAGAACAAAAAGGAAAAGAGAGAACCATTACTGAAAAGAACTGTAGAAACACACAAGGAGAGATAAAACATTTAAAGAGAAAGTCATGTGACATGGGGGAGTATTTTAATTACAGTGGCATCAATAAACTCTGCATAACCTTGCAGGGAAAATATTACAACAGGAACAGACAAGTAAGAAGAAATTAAATCTCTAGGAGAGAGCAGAAAGGTTATCTTTTCTAAGGCTACTGCTTTGCAGCACAGATGAAAACCCCCATTTGAATTTCAATAAAATAGTTCCCGGAACCCTATTTGGTGCTCTGTGGTGACCTAAATGGGAAGAAAATCCAAAAGGCGGGATGTATGAGTATGTATAGCGGATTCATGTTGCTTCACTGCAGAAACTAACACAAGATTGCAAACCAACCATGCTCCAATAAGGGCTTCCCTGGTGGCTGACGGGTAAAGACTCTGCCTGCCAATGCAGGAGATGCAGGTTTGACCCCGGGGTAGGAAATATCCTCTGGAGAAAGGCAAGGCAACCCACTCCAGTATTCTTGCTTAGGGAATTCCATGGAGAGAGGAGTCTGATGGACTACAGTCCGCGGGGTCTCAAATGGTCAGACATGAGTGAGCGACTACACACCAAGCGCACGCTAGCTCTGGGCGAGCTCTGGAGTCTGGTTTCGAGCACCTGTGTGTGCGCTATTGGGAGGATAACAGGCAGGAAGGCCGGGGGTCTCCAAACAGAGGAAATAGGCTGCAAGTGTCAGACATTTGTATCTCTCTCTTAAGTGGCAGAGGGAAACAAGCGTTAGATTTTTCCCCTTCTCTTAAAATTCTGTGTTGCCATGACGACACCTAGCTCCACCTAAACTTAACTTTTCTCAAACCTTGAGCTAACCATTGCATTTTTCTTATGGAAATGATTGTCTTAAGCAATGTTAATGAATTATGTATTTACGCTAGAGTATCTTCAAGTCAGTTCCACCTAAGACTCAGAACCACCTTGACAAACTGGTATGTTTTACTCATGCAAATATTCTCTTAAGCTGTGTTAGTGAGACTGTCTTTGCTTGGAAACATGCCTTCTTTCAAGATTCATGTCAGTCGTTTTATGGCCCAGGACAACTCACCTTGTGCCTGCCAATGTTATCTCAAAATGCATGTTGTGGGTGAAGGGCCTGGTGCCAGTCTGAGTTTTGAGACATTTCCTTTCTCCAATTAGCAGACTGCTAGTAGCTCTATAACATCCGGCTAAAGACTAGTAGGGGGGTTCTCTTTCTGCCCCCTTCTGATGCTTATGTCAGAAGCTTTCTCTATCTCTTTTATATTTTAATAAAGCTTTATTACACAAAAGTTCGGAGCAATCAAGCCTTGTCCTCTCCTCTGGAGGCCAAGAATCCCGGCGTCTTTCGTGGTTCAGCAACAACCTTTCATGTTGGGGGCCTCATCCGGGATTCTTTAGGACAAGGCAAGGATGCTTGGAGCTCTAGTTCTTTGTTCTCCTAGCAAGCATATTTTCTGCTGTACTTTACTAACTCCACTGTGTGCTTCTGTGAATGAATGACATGACCTGCGTGAAACAAGTGAGAAGCCCTGCTCTGTGGTTCCATGGTGACCTCATATGGCTTATGGCAGAAACCTGTCAGGGAATTATGCTGACCTGCCAAGGCCAAGAGACACCCAACCTCCCTGCGAAGGGAGCAGCCAGAGATGGACCAAACGTGTGGAGTGATCTCTCCTTTCTTGGTCAGACTTTCCTGTCTCTTTGACCACTTCATAACTTCTTGGGAATTAGAACTACTAACCTAATCTGTTGGATTATAGACTTTCAAGGGATTTGTGATCTATGCTGTTACTGTGTACTGTTACTTAGGTCCCAAACTTGCATTGGTAGTCAGGGAGTGCCTAACCTTGCTAGGAGTCAAAAGTTTGGAAGCTAGATGGAGCTCTAGAGCCAAGAGCATCTCTCAGGTTAAAGGTTACTCAGATAGGAAGTACACTGGGCTTCTCCTTTTGGTAATTCTAGCTTTTAGTGGACCAGAGGAGGCTCTCCAATGGCTTTTGTCCCAACTCCTTAGATATTCTTTCTGTGGAATCTGTGAGAATGAACTGGAAGGACTGGCCCTAACAACTCGAGGACAAAAATCACTTTTTCCTCACTGGGCAGCCCTCCACCATCTCTTTTACTATCTCTGATACTGATGAGGTGATACTCGGAAGGAACATCTTAGTTTTATGTTTGTACTTGTCTTATTGTGGTCAGGAATATACTCAGGGTCACACACAGGCACTCTGGAGATGAATGTTTCCCGCAGCAGTCTTAGCTTAGGAGGCATTCTGGAAGGTTACTCTGATTGCTTCCCATGTGGCATCAGAGGCAAGCAAGGTTTTAATGGTGAGGAACTGGACATCAGTCTGGGATGCCATCAGGCCTACCCTGGTGCATCTTCACCCTGCCTTGGTGGCAGAGCTGGGAGGGTTGAGTAAGGTGTCTGTCAGTAAGGGACAGACTAAGTCCAACCAGTGAAGGAAAGCTTTGGTGTAAAGTCTGTCTACACCCCCATCTAGAGCAGGGAGGGATGCCTCTGGTAGAAAGAGGGCACTGGTCACTTTTTTTTTCTCTCTTACAGCTGGGAGCTAACAATTTCAGCCTCACTCCTTTGAACTGTATCCTGAAAAACTGGGATAGATTTGATCCCCAGAGCTTAAAGAAGACATATCTGATCTTCCTCTGTGATCCTGAATGGCCATGGTATCCATTGGAGGATGGCAAAGTGTGGCCGGTTGGAGGGTCTTTTAATTATAATACTGTTTTACAATTAGACCGGTTCTGTAGAAAACAAGGGAAATGGGTAGAAGTATATATGTGTTGCCGTTTTTCTCTCTGGGAGACACGCTAGGCTTAATGTCCTAAGGGTATAGATTTGGGTGTGAAACCTTCAGCTCCCCCCATCCTCCTACTTTGCCCCCGTACCTGGGGCTCCAAACTGAGCAAACTAAAAGTCAGGGAACTCCCCTAGGAAGGGTTGCCTCAGTCTCAGTAGAATTTCAAACAGTCCCAATTGTGGTCGAGATTATATACATATAGCAGCCTTTATGGGACTAACTTTACTTTATGACCTTTCTTGGAAAGATGTATGTCCTGGGACAAATGCTAACTCCTGACTGGAGAACTAGAGTTTTGGGGAAAGTGGTTGCCTATGGAGATGAATGGCTTGGTAATGAATCAGTAGGGAACAGAGAGGAGGAGATAACCACCCTCCCCACTGGGAATCAGGCGGTCCCAACTATAGAACCAGATTGGGACTATAACACAGCTAAAGGAAGATGGGATCACAATCATTTTGTCAGATGTATTCTTGAAGGACTCAGGCAAGCGTGTGCTAAGACTTTAAACTATGCCAAATTGATAAACATTGAACAGGAAAAGAAGGAAACTCCTGGTAAATTCCTAGATAGACTGAGAGAAGCCCTTTGCAGATTCACTGAGATTGATCCCGAAAGTGAAGAGGGAAGAGTGATCTTAAAAGATAGATTTCTCACTCAGTCGGCTCCAGACATCTGCTGTAAGCTATTAAAACAGGCGTATGGACCAAATCAGACTTTAGATAATCTGTTGCAACTGGCTCAAACAGTCTATTATGGAGACAATATGAGGGAAAGAAAGACAATGGAACAGGCAGAAGCCCTTGTAATGGCTGTCAGAACCATTCTTAAACAGCCTAAGAAAGACGCCCAGAGGGACCCAGGTGCAAAGGGATGGGCTTGCTATTGCTGTGGAAAGGAGGGGCACCTCAAGCGGGATTGCCCTCAGGCATCTAAGCCGCCCCAGGCTCCCTGTCTGGTCTGCAAGGGACCACACTGGAGGAGAGACTGCTCCCAGAGGCGTAGGTTTCAGGGGTTGGACTCTCAAGACAATCAGGACTGAAGGTGCCCAGGGCTCCCCACACAAGCTCCCATCCTAATTCATCTGAGGAACCCTGGGCATTAATGACTGTTGGGGGGGGGGGGCAATCCGTTGATTTCCTTTTGGACACTGGGGCAACTTACTCTGTGCTGACTGAAGCCCCTGGCCCACTTTCTTCCTGATCTGCTTCCTTAATGTGACTGTCTGGATGAGCCAAATGTTATTATTTCAGTCTTCCTCTAAGTTACAACTGGGACTCTGTGATATTTTCACACGAGCTTCTGATTGTGCCAGCGTCTCCCTCGCCACTTTTGGGGAGGAATATACTGAGCAAGGTCCATGCTTCTGTTTTCATGAATATGGAGTCCTTCTTTTATCTCCCTTTAATTGAACAAAATGTAAATCCTAGAGTGTGGGCTGATGGAAAATCTGTGGGTCGAGCACAACATGCTATTCCTGTAGTTGCTAAGCTCAAAGACCCACATGTATTTCCACGTGAAAAACAGTATCCTCTGAAACCTGAGATTAAGGAAGGGTTGAAACCCATCATTGTGAATTCAAAGGAGCAGGGGCTATTAATTCCCTGTAAGAGTCCATGCAACACTCCTATTTTGGGTATAAAGAAATCAAATGGTAAACAGAGACTAGTTGAAGATTTACATATAATAAATGAGGTGGCAGTTCCTAATCCTTGCACTCTACTGTCTGAAATTCCCGAACGAGCCAAATGTTTCTCAATTTGCCTTCTAGAATTAAACCTATATTAAATCATCCTCTACCTATGATTTGAAGACAATTGAGACGATGTTTTGGAATCACAGGCTGCATTTGGATTCTGGGTTATGGGGAACTTACCCAGCCTTTATATAAACTTATAACTGAGATTCAGCAGGCCTAAACTGACAAGCTGGTTTGATCTCCAGATACTCAAAAGGCTCTTCAGACTGTTCTCCTGCAAGCTCCTGCTTTGAGCTTGCCCACAGGGTCAGAATTTAATTTGTCACTGAAAGAAAAGGTATGGCCTTGGGAGTTTTGACACCACCCCGAGGGCCTCACCAGCAGCCTATAGGAGTGGAATCTTAAACTCTAAGGTTAGTATTCGGATGACAGACAGTAGGCTTCTTAAATATCAGTCATTGTTGTTAAAAGGACCAACAACCAAGCTTAAAGTTTGTGGAAACTTAAATCCTGCCACTTTCCTTCCTGAGAAGGAAGATGAAACGCCTGATCACAATTGTTCCCAATTTCAAACTTTAAACTATGTAGCTTGGGAAGATCTGATGGATACCCCATTAGACAATCCTGACATGGAAATATTTACAGATGGCAGTTCTTTCATTCGAGATGGGAGGCATAAAGCAGGGTATGCTGTGGTGATGGTTGAACAGGTTTTAGAAGCAAAATCTCTCCCCCAGTGAACAAGTGCTCAACTAGCAAAGCTTGGGGCTCTGACCCGAGCTCTAGAATTAAGCAAAGGGCAGCGAGTAAATATCTACACTGATTCTAACTATGCTTATTTGACTTTACACGCTCGTGCTGCAATATGGAAAGAAAGACAGTTAAAAATGTCAACTGGAGAACCTATTTCAGAGAGACAGAGACTTTTAACTGCTATATATTGTCCTAAAGAAATAGCTATTATGCATTTCAAAGGGCACAGCAGGGATGGGAGTAAAGTAGCCGAAGGTAATCAGCTGGCTGACTGTCAAGCCAGAAAAGTGGCGCTTTAAGAAACCCCTTCACTGCAGACGCCTTTGGTCTGGACAGGTCCTATGGAATAGGAAAAACCACAATATAACTGAGGAAGAATTAGAAAAATATGAGAAAAGAGGAGCAAAGATGACTGAAAAAGGATGGTTACAGTCTGAGAATGGACGATTCCTGAAAATGCTCAACGGAAAATTCTTAAGTGTTTACACCAGAGTTTTCATTTAGGTGTTGAGAGTACTTACAGATGGCTTCTCACTTGTGTGAAGGTAAAAATGTAATGAAAACTTTAAAGAACATTATCACAAGATGTGAGGTTTGTCAGAAAAATAACCCAAAGACTGAAAACCCAGCAAAATCTCTATTACGATGAAGTGGAAAATATCCTGGAGAGGACTGGGAAATTGATTTTATTCATATGCCAAAAGCTAATGGGTATTCTTGTTTACAAGTTTGGGTGGATACTTTTACTGGATGGATTGAGGCTTTTCCCTGTCATAGTGAACAGGCTAAACGGTTTACAAGAATTTTAATCCATGAAATTATTCCCAGGTTTGGGCTGCTATGGAGCCTTCAGAGTGACAATGGGTCTGCCTTTAAAGCTGCTGTAACTCTGTGGGTTTCAAAAGCTCTAGGACCAGCGGAGCCTGGTGGGCTGCCGTCTCTGGGGTCGCACAGAGTCGGACACAACTGAAGTGACTTAGCAGCAGCGGCAGCAGGAATAGAATGTCACTTACACTGTTCCTGGAGACCCCAAGCTAATGACATTATCAAAAGACATCTGCACATATTAACTCAAGAGATGCAGGACAATTGGATTAAAGTTCAACCCGTAGCTTTAATGAGGGCTTGAACTGCTCCCAGAAAGGAGGGATTGTCCCCTTTTGAATGTTTTTATGGAAGGCCTTTCTTACACACAGACATTGTTATAGACCCTGAAGCCTTGGAATTAACTAATTAGGTAACTCAACTGTCAATTTTTCAAAAGGTACATTAATGCAACTCTGGGAGGTGACTCTTGACCCTGCCTCTGAGTCAAGCAAGCCTCTATTTGAGCCAGGAACTGAGGTCCTGATAAAAACCTTGGTATCTGGGGGCCAATCTCTCTAACGACCTTACCAGGTTATTCTTTCTTCTCCCACAGCTGTCAAAGTGCCAGGAATTGATTCATGGTTACATCACACTCGAGTTAAGAGGTGGCACCCTGACCAGGACTTACTGACATCATTGACATCATTTCATGTCTTTACTTTCTGTGCTCTGACTTTGTACTTTCAGCTGGGCCTGATAATCTCTGTGAGCCTGCTTGTGTTGACTCCAAAAATCCTGAGTCTGCCATTTGATCCTCAAGACAATGCCTTCCTGTCCTGGGATCACTCCTACATTGCATTCCACAATCTGTCTAACGGCTGGGTCTACTTGGGGCCCCTGGATCAGAGACCCTCAATATGACGGTTAGGAGAATATGTTGCCTGACCAATTCAATGCCCTGTATCAGCTTGGAAGCAGTTACAGAACGAGAACGATGCCCCTTTCCCTAGGCAACATAATTCTCCTAAAAGAAAAGCAGGGAATGAGAGGGTAACTGGCAGGAAGGCCAGGGGTCTCCAAATGGAGGAAATAGGAGGCAAGTGTCAGACATTTGTATCTCTCTCTTAAGTGGCAGGAGGAAACAAGTGTTAGATTTTCCCCCGTCTCTATATAAATTTAAAAGGAGGTATCTCTTAAAATTCTGTGTTGCCATGACGACACCTAGCTCTACCTGAACTTAACTTTTCTCAAACCTTGAGCTAACCTTTGCGTTTTTCTTATGGAAATGATGTCTTAAGCGATGTTAATGAACGACGTATTTACCCTAGACTATGTCTTCAAGGCAGTTCCGCCTAAGACTCAGAACCAGCTTGACAAGCCAGTATGTTTTACTCATGCAGATATTCTCTTAAGCTATATTAATCAGACTATGTCTTTGCCGGAAACATGCCTTCTTTCAAGATTCATGTCAATCATTTTATGGCCCAGGACAATTCACCTTGTGCCAATGTTATCTCAAAATGCATGTTATGGGTGAAGGGCCTGGTGCCAGTCTCTGAGTTTTGAGACATTTCCTTTCTTCAGTTAGCAGCCTGCTAGTAGCTCTATGGCACCCCACTCCAGAACTCTTGCCTGGAAAATCCCATGGACTGAGGAGCCTGGTGGGCTGCAGTCCGTGGGGCCACGAAGAGTCGGACACGACTGAGCGACTTCTCTTTCACTTTTCACTTTCACGCATTGGAGAAGGAAATTGCAGCTCACTTCAGTGTTCTTGCCTGGAGAATCCCAGGGATGGGAGAGCCTGGTGGGCTGCCATCTATGGGGCCACAAAGAGTCGGTCACAACTGAAGCGACTTAGCAGCAGCAGCAGCAGTAGCTCTATAACATCCCGCTAAAGACAAGCTGGGGTGGGGGCACTCTTTCTGCCCCCTTCTGATGCTTATGTCAGAAGCTTTCTCTATCTCTTTTATATTTTAATAAAACTTTATTACACAAAAGTTCCGAGCGATCAAGCCTCGTCACTGGCCCTGGATTGAATTCCTCTCCTCTGGAGGCCAAGAATTTGAGCATCTTTCACAGATTAGCAACAACCTTTCACTATGTCACTTCAGTTGTGTCTGATTCTTTGTGAACTTATGTAGCCTTTCAGGCTCCCTCCATATACTGGATACTCCTCTGAGCACTTCTCTGAATATTGCATACTCTGAATACTGTATCCTTCTCTGAATACTGGAGTGGGTTGCCCTGCCATCCTCCAGGGGATCTTCCTGACCCAGGGATTGAACCCACCTGCCTTAAGTCTCCGGCACTGGCATGCAGATCCTGACCACCGAGCCACCTGGTTTTGAGTACAAGCATCACTGAATCTCTGGGCCTCATCTTCCTCTTCTGGGATATGAGGACAGTGATGCCCCCTCTCTTGCAAGGTTAGCAAGAGGATGGAATCAGGCATATTTAGCATATTCCCATTTAAGGGGCTTCCCTGGTGGCTCATTAGTAAAGAATCTGCTTGCCAATGTAGGAGATGCAGGCTCCGTTTCTGCGTGGAGAATATTCCCTGGAGAAGGGAATGGCAACCCATTCCAGTATTCTTGCCTGAATAACTCCAAGGACAGAGGAGCCTGGCAGGCTACAGTTCATGGCGTTGCAAAGAGTCAGACACGACTGAGTGACTGTGCCCAGCATAGCATACTGCCCATCACCTAGTGAACGTTGAATAAATGGTAGCTCTTCTGTGTGTGTGCTGGGCACTGTGCCATGCCTGGACCTCTGTGGTGCTGCACGGCTTCACAGTGCTTTAAATAGAGAAGCAATCTTTCTTGTCCTCAAGACTGCCTGCCATTTTTGAAAAGCAGGCACCTTTCTCTAGCATCTTACAGCTGTGCTACGTGTCTTGAAGGTGGGCTTTGAAAAGCCTGACAGTGACTGTCAAGCCAGCTCTTTTCATTCTCCAGCAGGTGCCCAGCTAGCTTGGGGTCAAACACCTGCCATTCATCGTCCTCCAGTGAAATTTAAAATCAAGGATTGCTTTTTCTTACTGCGAAAAAAGAAAATGGAGATGAAAGAATGATAAGCGATTTAAACATTGACAAACATTAGAGAATCACCAATTATTTTCAATATGTGCTTTAAAATAGGAGCAACTTGTTTGTGACTGTCACTATTTCAGGGTGCATATGGGCTGAAATACAAATCTCTCTTTACTCTAACACTGTGGCAGTGTTTGTTAAGGCAGCAAGTCTCCCTGACTTCCAACATTGTCTACTTTTGGATCCAGGCATCTTTTCTATCTCTTTTCAACATGTGCCTCCCAATTAAATAAACCTAGTTTTTATAGTCCTTTCCTTTCATCTTCTCAAGACCACTCCCCTCCCATCTCCGAGAGGGTCCTTTGTCAGGAGAGGGTCAGAGGTGAACAGTACTGACCAGCAGAGTTTGCAGAATTTACAGGCTGCCCTATAAATTCTCTGCCATTCTGACGCTGAAGTCTCAGAGGAAGAAAGTCATTTCATAAGTACTTTCTAAAATGATGAGCAGCCTTGTCTTTGCCAGGAATGTCCAATGGGTCTTCTCCCATCAGCAGGAGACTAACATGGTGTTGCTTTTCTGCACACAGACGGCTTAATAAAACACAAGCCTGTGTCCCACAACAAGGGAAGCCAGCACAAGAAGTCTGCACGTAACTATAGAGAGGAGACCCCAATTGCCACGACTAAAAGAAAGCCCTTCAGCAGCAACAAAGACCTGACACAGTTAAATAATAGCATAAACTAAAAAAAAAATTAATCAAAAATACTTTAAAAGATGATATAATAATACTATTCACAAAGTAAATGTTTGAAAAAATACTTAATACTTTCTGATGTGAAAGTGCAAGTGTTAGTTGCTGAGTCATATCTGACTTATTGTGACCCCATGGACTGTAGCCTGCCAAGCTCCTTTGTCTATAGGATTCTCAAGGCCAGAATACTGGAGTGGGTGGCCATTCCCTTCTGTAGCCTTCTGCAATCTTCCCGACCTAGGGATTGAACCCAGGTCTCCCTCACTGCAGGCAGATTCTTTACCATCTGAGCCACCAGGGTAGACAAACAAAACATAGCCCCACTAGATGCCTCTTTATTTTATTTTCAATCACTCAGAATTCCCAGCAGTGTATAAAACAATAGAACTTTGGAAGGGTGTTTCACTGATAGTTGGTGAAAACACAGGAAAGTGGAGTTTAGCAATTTATCTTGGATCACAGTATTAGAAAATGTAAAAGACTGCTGTTTCTTAAAGAGTGTTCAGGAAGTATAATATGGTTGTGAAAGACTGGCTTCCAAGATGGCATCGATTCTTTTTCCAAATTCACATTTGAAAGCCGTGGATACAAGAGAGGGAAGGTTGGTTTCCCCACTCCCCTTTGGATGCGCTTTGGTCAACAGGACATGGTACAAGTGACACTGAGTCACTCGTAGGTCCCTAGGAGTACGCGCATACTTCTCCATGCTTTCTTCTGTTTTTTTTTTTTTTTAAGTTTTACTGGAGTGTAGTTGCTTTAGAATATTGTGTTAGGTTCTGCTGTACAGCAAAGTGAATCAGCTATACGTTTCCATATATCCCCACTTTTTTGGGATTTCCCTCCCATTTAGGTCACCACATAGCATTGAATAGATTCCCTTGTGCTATATTGTAGGTCCTTACTAATTATCTATTTTATGCATAGTATCAAAAATATGGGGATTATATGTGTCAGTCCCAATGTCCCAATTCATTCCACCCTGTCTTTTCCCCCTTGGTGTCCATAATCTCCAAAATATAAAAACAACTCATGCAATTCAATGTCAAAAAATAAACAACACAATAAAAAATGGGCAGAAGACCTAGAGAGACATTTCTCTGAAAAAGACACGCAGATGACCAAGAAGCATATGAAGAGGTGCTCAACATCACTATTAGAGAAATGCAAGTCAATACTGCAGTGAGTTGTCTCCTCACACCCAGCATCAAAAAGTCTACAAGCAATAAATGCTGGAGAGGGTGTGGAGAAAAGGAAACTCTCCTACACAGTTGGTGGGAATGTGAATTGGTGCAGTGTTTATGGAGAATAGTATGGAGATGCGAAACTAAACTGAGATCAATTATACCGTTACTAAGGTACACCAGTGCAATCTGCAAAAGACATACGTGCAAATCTCACGGGATTCAAGACTTTCTGCAGGAGGTTTATAAAAACACACTGAGATGGGAAAAAGAAAAGGCACAAGATAAATCGATGCACAGTTAAAACACTGGCTATCTGAAGGCTCACAGGAAAATGTGAAAGGAACGTGGCCTTAGGTAATGCTCTATGCATATCCTACTGGTTTTGTGATCATAGTGAAAACAATGCATAGTCCAATCTGAGCTCCGAGTAGGTAAAAGAATCTTGACTTTTCTTCAGATGTACCAGCTGATGAATCAGTGATGTGTGTGCGCGCGCGCGTGCGCGGGCATGCACATGTGCACTGTCATGTCTGACTCTCTGTGACCCCATGAACTACAGCCCATCAGGCTCCTCTGTCCATGGAATTCTTCAGGCAAGTATATTGGAGTGGGTTGCCCTCTTCTTGTCCAGGGGATCTTCCTGACCCAGGGGTTGAACTCACGTCCTTTGTGTCTCCTGCATTGGCAGATGGATTTTTTTACCACTGTGCCACCTGGGAAGTCCAATATTTATGTGTACAGCCTTAATTCAGTAGCTGTTTTTCAACTCTGAAGCAAATGTGAAATGGAAAACAAAAGGCAATGCTTTTACAAAGCACCTACATTTAATTCTAATCTCTGTATTCAATAAACCTCAGTTAACAGTGTACTATACTTATCAACTCCAGCCTAGCTGCAAATCATGAGATATAAGGCTATAAATAAAGAAAGTAAATAAAGATATTCCATTCATTAGGTATTGACTTTTCCAGAAATCACTTTACCACTAATATAACAGCTGTTTTTAAATAACTAGTGGAAGTTAATAGAATCATGTTGAAGTGAAGCGAAAGTCACTCAGTTTTGTCCGACTTTCTGTGACCCCATGGACTGTTATAGAATTCTACAGGCCAGGATACTGGGATGGGCAGCCTTTCCTTTCTCCAGGGGATCTTCTCCAGGAGACCTGAACCCAGGTCTCCCTCATTGCAGGCAGATTCTTACTAGCTAAGCCAAAAGGGAAGCCCAAGAATACTGGAGTGGGTTGCCTATCCCTTCTCCAGAGGATCTTCCTGACCCAGTAATTGAACCGGGGTCTCCTGCATGGCAGGTGGATTCTTTATCAACTGAACTATCAGGGAAGCTGGTACTTATGATACTTGAAAGAATCATGTTACTTTAATATATTTTCAAACATAAATTTTATATATATATATATATATATATATATATATATATATAAAGGCAATGGCACCCCACTCCAGTACTCTTGCCTGGAAAATCCCATGGATGGAGGCGCCTGGAAGGCTGCAGTCCATGGGGTCGCTAAGAGCCGGACACGACTGAGCGACTTCACTTTCACTTTTCACTTTCCTGCACTGGAGAAGGAAATGGCAACCCACTCCAGTGTTCTTGCCTGGAGAATCCCAGGGACAGGGGAGCCTGATGGGCTGCCATCTATGGGGTCACACAGAGTCAGACACAACTGAAGCGACTTAGCGGCATATTTTTGACCTCAAAATAAGTGTCTATTGGTATGTTGTCTTCTGGTTTTGTTTCAGCTATAAAGTTAGTCTGTGGCATCTTTCGTGAGATTATCCTAACCTAGTAAAGGAAAAGTAGTAGTTTCATTGTTCATTCAAAATCTTACTAACAATTATGAAAGCTGTGTTTTTTGCTGTAATCTTGTGGTGAGAAAACATTCAATGATTTTATGCTTGTTGCAGAAGTATGTCAAGAAATGAAGAGGACACTAGGAATCCAGAACCACTTTGAAAAAGATTGATTTGTAAGATGGCAAACAAAACTGCACAAGAGTAAAATGTATAATTTTGAGAAAAAACAGCAAAGTATTTACAAAATTATACTAAAAACTATGATATGTAACTAGTGCAATTTACTGGATATTTGTTTTTACTGAAGGTTGTTAATAAACTTTGTACTTATTATGGTTTCCTTAAACTAAGGATAAAAATGTATATACCACCCAGGTATATACACTAGAGGTAAAGAACACGCCTGCCAATGCAGGAGACATAAGAGGTTCAGGTTTGATCCCTGGGTCAGGAAGATCCCTTCGAGGAGGGCACTGCAACCCTCTCTGCTATTCTCATCTAGAGAATCCCATGGACAGATGAGCCTGGTAGGCTACAATCCATAGGTTTGCAGAATCGGACACGACTGAAGTGACTTAGCACACACAAGATTATTTTATATGTGAAATTTAAAGTTTTAATTAGAAATATATATTGGAACCTTGGAGGATGTTATTTAGTTGGTCAGTCCTGTCTGACTCTTTGTGACCCCATGGACTGTAGCCCACCAGGCTCCTCTGTGTATGGGACTCTCCAGGCAAGAATACTGGAGTGGTTTGCCATGCCCTCTTCCAGGAGATCTTCCTTACACATAATAAATGCTGAGTGCTAACCACTACTATTATTATTATTATATAAATAATAATAAAGGGTAATGCTATGATGTGATATGATATATATATATATATATATCATAGGGGGCTTCCCTGGTGGCTCAGATAGTAAAGAATCTGTCTGTAATGCTGGAGACCTGGGTTTGAACCCTGGGTTGGGAAGATCCCCTGGAGGAGGGCATCAACCCACTCCAGTATTCTTGCCATGGACAGAGGAGCCTGGCGGGCTACAGTCCATGGGGTCGCAAAGAGTCAGACATGACTGAGCAACTAAGCACAACACAGCATATATATCATATATCAAATATATATAATCTAGAAAAGTGGTACAAGTGAACCATCTCATTTGTAGGGCAGGGCAGGAATAGACATGCAGACATAGAGAAAGGACATACGGACATGCTGAGGGGAATGGAAGGGCCTGAGGACCTAGAGGGGTGGAATGGGGAGTGGGTGGGAGGGAGTTAAGGTGGGGGATATACACATACACATAGCAGATTCACTTCATTGTGAAGCAGAAACCAACACAACATCTTAAAGCAATTATGCTCCAATAAAAAAATAAAATGTACTAACTGTACATGAACATGTAGCTTCAATGTGCAAATTTGCTCTAAAACTAATATACTGTTGATAATGAACAGTAAACACTTAACTAAGAAAAAAGTAATATTTATACATCAGTGATGGTTGGGAGCTAATGTTATATTATAAATGTAAAAAATGAAAGAATATGACAGGATTTATCAGAGCATCATCATGTAACAGCTGTGAACTGATTATCCACAGATTGCTTATATATTAAAATGTCATCTCTTAGGGGAACCCTTTCCCACTATTGTTGACTAAATTTCTTCCGGTTGAAGATTCTAACAGCAGCCTTTAATTCTCCTCATAGCCCTTGTCACACTGTGATTAGATAGTCAGTCATAATGCTGTTGAGTGTGTGTGTGTGTGTGTGTGTTAGTTGCTCAGTTGTGTCTGATTCTTTGTGACCCGTCTGTCCATGGGATTCTCCAGGCAGGAATATTGGAGTGGTTTGCCATGCCCTCCCTCCAGGGGATCTTCCTAACCCAGAGATCTAACCCAGGCCTCCTGTATTGCAGGCAGATTCTTTACCACTGAGCCACCAGAGGGAAAATGTTTGAGATCAGGGACACGTCTTCTGCTATGTCCCTACAATCTAGTACAATACATGTTTGAAGCAGGTGGACACATGAAAAGACCAGTAACATCGGACACTACATTTGCAAAGCACAACTGATTTCTTGCTTGTATTCAAAGTGTATATGTCACTTTTTTCTTATGCTACCTACATAGCAGCTTGTTGTCGTTTGTTGTATAGTCGCTAGCTGTGTCCAATTCTTTGTGACCCCATGGACTGTAGCCCACCAGGTTTCTCTGTCCCTGGGATTCTCCAGGCAAGAATATTGGAGTGAGTAGCCATTCCCTTCTTCGGGGGATCTTCCCAGAGTCAGCTCAGGCGTCACAATTATAACAATCCTGGCACCTTCTCTTTAAGATGCTGCCTACTAGTCTTCCTTCAGGTTTTCCCCAGGATTCAATGTTCATCTCTCTTTCTATGTAATGTTGATTTTTAGATGGTAGTCTCGTGCTATCTTGGGAAGAGGCCCCCCTCCCCTCATTTTATTTTTCTCCCTCCTGCTCTAGAAACAGCAAGAAAATGCATTTTACACTCTTTTCCCACTTCAATCAGTAATTGAAGTTACAGTCTTTTCAGCTCCTGTGTGTTTTGACACAGCTCCCACTATTGATCTCTCTGAACAGAAGGTACAAAACAAACTGTAAGGAAAATAATTGAAACATAACTACATCAGAGTTCAGATGTCATAAGGTGATGTATTAGGGTAGTTAGTTAGCATAACAGAGGTGGTATGTATGGTTAGTTTTAATGTTTTGTAAACTTTGACAAAGACAAGATTACTCACTCTTCTCAAAGATGTCCTGTTATCCCCATCTCTCACCAGAACATGGTCCTTATTTAAGGTGCTTTCTTTTTCCGGCTTGCCCGGTGGCTCAGTCTGTGAAGAATCTGCTGCATTGTGGGAGACCCTGCAGTGTAGGAGACCCTGCAATGTGGGTTCGACCCCTGGGTTGGGAAGATCCCCTGGAGAAGGAAATGACAACCCACTCCAGTATTCTTGCCTGGAGAATCCCATGGACAGGGGAGCCTGACAGGCTACAGTCCAGGAGGTCACGAGTCAAATATGCCACACCTTTTCTGGAATAATCTCTCTCTAAATTTCTCCTTCCTGAAATCTCATCCACTATTTAAAGGTGAAAACAGTTATACACCACTTTCCCTTTTCTTTCCCCTTCACATTTTACATGCAATTCCACCCACTCAACTGGTCAACAAGGATTTCCTGAACAACCGGTTTTGGGCTACTGTGCACAGTTTTAGTGATAACATAATAGCAAGATAGAGTCCGGTACCCATGAAGCATGAGCCCTGAGGTTACATGATACGTTAAATGTTATATTATCTCCAATAAGCAGCTCTGTTGATGGACCCACACAGATAAAATCATCTGTCTGGCACACTAGCTAAAGAGCAAAAGATATACTGAAGATGACAAAGCATCATAGCTAATTAAATCTGGAGAACTTGGCTACTCAAGAGAGGAAAATGTCCCTGGAGAGAGCACCTTGCCCCAACTCGTGGACGGTGGTCTAGTACCAGTCCTTTGGGCTTGGAGTTAAGCTTCACCTGCTTCCCTTGGAACAGAGCCCCAGAGCCTGGCAAGTAAGCCAGGTAGTCAGTCTGACCTTCCTGGGGAAGAAAATGACAGCCCACTCCAGTGTTCCTGCCTGAGAAATCTCAGAGAGGGAGGAGCCTGGCGGGCCACAGTCCATGGGGACACAAAAGAGCCAGACACCAGAAGTGTTGAAATAAGCCAGCCTAAACAAGAAGTCAGGAAATCAGCTTTGCACCAGAATAGCTTCAAGGAGAGTCAGTTGCACATTTACAGTTAAAATAATAAAAAATAAATAAAATAATCACTATTTCAAGCACAGTTCTTCTTTAATGAAAGCTTTAGTCTTTCTCACACATTTTTGGAAAAAATTCTGTCTTATTTCTCCAGTAATTCTACATTCCTTTATTAGGTCAGTTAGCATTCACAGGAAGTGTGAAGTGATAGTACTAACAGGTCCGTATTGCACACTTCACATTCCATAATCACCTAATTTCTTAGGAGAATCTAGCTGCCAACATATTTCTTAGTATTCTTTTTCTCCTAGAAATTTTGGACTTATTAGTAAAGACAATAGATTTTGTAAATTTACCTATAAAAAGCCTTAGAGGGGATATTTGTACTAACCCTTCAAGAATTATTACATATCAATAGCTACATTGTATGTAAGACAAATCATTTCCTTCATCATTTCAGTTCAGTTCAGTTCATTTGCTCAGTTGTATCCGACTCTTTGCAACCCCAAGGACTGCAGCATGCCAGGCTTTCCCCATCCTCTGTCACCCTCTTCTCCTCCTACTCTCAATTTTTTCTAGCATCAGGGTCTTTTCCAGTGAGTCAGGCCTTTCCATCAGGTGGCCAAAGTATTGGAACTGAGCTTCAGCATCACAGTTCAGACTTACATCTTAGAGCCTGAAGCATGAGGCTCAGAGAGGGTAGAAGCAGCATGCTGGGGCAGAGCTGGGAGGAGGACTCGAACATTCAGTTGGCTCCTGGTCTTTTCTATTTTCCTTTTACTGCTATTCTTTGTGCTTTTAAATGTGTTTCACCTTCACATTTGAAAAAATGCCTTTCCTTATGACCTGTATGTATAGGTGAGATGGTTGGATGGCGTCACTGACTCAATGGGCATGAGTCTGAACAAACTCCAGGAGACGGTGAAGGATGGGGACACTCGGTGTGCTGCAGTCCATGGGGTCTCAAAGACTTGGACACGACTGAGCAACTGAACAGCGATAGCATTACCTATATGCATAACTTTATCTTTCCTAAAGACAGGTTTTCACCACCCTCTCATAGTCTCCTCAGTGTAGCTGCTATGACAATGAATTTCAATTATATTTGTGGACCCATGGACAGTTCTGTCAGCAAAGTACACACTCATGGGTCACGTTTGCAGATTTTGTTCTGAAGGACTCAATCCAAAAGGCTTGAGCTTGTTTCCCTGCCCCGCCCCTGAGGGTTATTAAAATTTGTTGAACAAATTTTAACCCTTGAATGTCAAATGTTATAAGAACATAGATGTCTATCTTACTCTATAGAATTTTGCTTTAATTGTTTAAATTATGGTAAATACATATAAGATAAAATAAGGGATACCCATAGTCTAAAACTCAAGAAGTGTATGGATCACAAACTTAGAATCCTCTAAACCTTCTTTGAGCTCTGGTCCAGGCTTCCCTGCTGGCTCCATGGTAAAAACATCCACCTCCAATGTGAGAGAGCAGGGTCGAATCCCTGGGTTGGGAAGATCCCTGGAGGAGGAAACGGCAACACATTCCAGTATTCCTGCTGGGATAATCCCAAGGACAGAGGAGTCTGGCAGGCTATAGTCCATGGGGTCGCAAAGAGTTAGACATGACTGAGTGACTCAGGCAAGCACACACATGCATGTACTTTACATTTCCACTTGTGTGTCTGAAAAGCTCCTTAAACAGCAGCCGACTCATTATCTTACCTTCAAAGCTTCTCCTCTTCCAGTGTTTCCCATGTCAATGAACCGTGCAAGCATCCATCAGGTTGTTCAAATATTTCCCAACTCTGTTACCTTCTTCCTGTTTCTACCCTCCACTCCCCTAGTCCAAGCTACCATCAATCATATCTTTCCTGGGTGACCAAGAACCCCTCCTAATTGCTCCTCCTTTATGTATGCATATGAGTTTTTAAGTTGATTGCTGGTGACTTTTTTCAAGGTAGATGATAACATTGTTAACATATAAATGATATACATATATCATGCATCTATGCCTTGATCTGTGATCCATATGTTATGATGCTCTGCTCTCCTCCCTTTGACTGCTCCCCTCCCTCGTCCATACAATGCTGCCTGAGTCCCAATCCACCTGTACCTTACAGGCTCCTCCTCACTGCCCATCTCCTAGAGCCAGTCCTCCCCATATCTCCTCCATCTTTAGACGCTCTGCCCAGGACTCACACTATGTAACACTTTCTGTCCAATCAGATATCTAAGGGTCTTGCCTAAAAAGATTACATCAGTCCCTGTGGCCTGCTTATAAGAGCCAGGAACTAGGATAAATAATTTAATATATGACCATTTGTTTTGGATTAATAACTGCTCTGGGAAACCCTTAGTTCAATTCTTCCCTTCATCTTCCAGGAACATTCAAAACCCCATTTGGAAGAAACAAGTGGAATTAGCAAATCTTGTCTATTATATCAGTTTAAGAGCTCTATGTCTATTTCTCAGAAGATAATATTTAAATAATACATGATATGAAACATGCAAGCTGGCTAAATCACCATGATAAATCTTTCTAGAAATTACGCTTGATTGCCAATTTAATATTGCCATTATGAAAGTGTGATCTGACTCTAGAATCTGCAGCAGATTCGTTGGGTGCTTACTCTATGCCAAGCAGAGCAAAGGTGCTAGGAATTCTGTGGGAGACGGAGTCCCTAACATCAGAATGCACATTATCACAGGGAAAGCAAGACTATAAGTGCTAAATAAACATACAACACAATTTCAGGTACTAATAAGAGCTATATACAATAGGAAAAAATACTAAGAGGAAAGAGAATAAGTAGAGTCTAGTATTCTAGTTAGGAAAAGCCTCTGAGAGAAGATAATATTTGATTGGGAGTGGTCCAATACTCTTGCATGGACATGACTGAGTGACTTCACTTTCATGCATTGGAGCAGGAAATGGCAACCCACTCCAGTGTTCTTGCCTGGAGAATCCCAGGGACAGGGGAGCATGGTGGGCTTCCTTCTATGGGGTCACACAGAGTCAGACATGACTGAAGGGACTTAGCAGCAGCAGCAGCAGCAGAACCATAATAGGGTTTCCATGGTGGGTCAGTGGTAAGGAATCCACCTGCCAATGCAGAAGATGTGGGTTCAATCCTGGGTTGGGAAGATCACCCTGGAGAAGGAAATGGCAACCCGCTCTAGTATTCTTGTATAGGAGATGCCATGGACAGACGAACCTGGCAGGCTACAGTCCATGGAACTGCAAAAGAGTCAGACTCGACTAAGTAACTAAACGATAGCAACAGAACCACAAAAAGGAGGCAGTCTCGCAATATCTCAGGGAAGAATGTTCCAGGCAAAATGACTGGAAAATTTAAAGTCATAGTCAAGAATGAGCATTGTTCATCCAAAAGATGAAAAGATACCCACATGGCTGGCACTGTTTCCAATGACAGAGATATGGAAAGAGAGTACAGAGGAAGACAGGGAATGCAAAGCGACGGCCACTCACCTGCACTTTAATATCATCACAATGGGAAGCCACGGGAGTCAAAAGTGGAAATAAAACGACCTTATATATGACGAGACACATCTCTTGGCTCCTATATGCAGGACTGAAATGGACAGAGCCTAAAGCAGAGGAAAGGAGTTAAAGTGCAATGTTCTTATAATAACTCATGAAAGATGGATCCTGTTAGGGGAGATGGTGCAAACTGTGGGAGTTAACTGATGGGCCACAAAAGATGGAAGGGAAAGAGTGAGACTGAGGATCATTGATCTCAGCAATCAGTGGAGGTGGTTCTACCTAATACACGAAGGAAGACTTAGGGCTCAGGGGAGAGCATGTTAGGCTTCGACACCCAAGTGGAGAGGCTGATCAGGCAGACGGAGAGGGCTCTGGGCTGAAGACTTTAGTACAGGAGTCATCTGTGTATGCATAATATTTAAAAGACATGGGTAGGGATGATGGCTTCCCCAGTAGCTTGGTGGATAAAGAATCTGGCTGCAATGAAGGATACTCAGTTTTGATCCCTGGGTCAGCAAGATCTCCTGCAGGAGGGCATGGCAACCCACTCCAGTATTCTTGCCTAGAGGATCCTACGGGCAGAGGAGCCTGGCGGGCTACAGTCCAAAGGGTCGCAAAGAATCAGACACAACTGAACACAGCACACAGGGACGAGGTTTACCAAGAAGGAAGCTTAAGTCAAAAATAAAAGAGAATAGAGGGGAAAATATTTGCTTGTGGCAACATTTAGAAGTCAAGTAGGATGGAAGCAAGGAGAAAGGGTGAAGAATTGTCACTTAGGGAGAAGGAAAACCAAGAGATTAGAGAGTTATGAACCTAGTGGGGAGAATGCTTCCGACATTCAGTTGGTACTCAACCAGGTCAGTTAGTGTTGGAGTTCAAGGATGATGAGGATGGAAAAGTGCACGTTGACATTGGCGAAATGTGAGATGTAAGTAATCCTCAAGGAGGTATTCCACTGGGCTGGTGAGAACGGGAACTTGCTTGGAGGTAAAGAGATGTCAGTAGCTAGTACTGATGACTTTTTTAAAGGAAATTTTGCTGTGAAAATGAGCTCTACACGTTCAATACAGTGGTATTTGTAGCAGCATCAAAACAGTTTAAATTTAGATAGTATTAAGGCATGTTTAGGATACAGATGCAATGACTGGGAGAGGAAGAGATATTGGTTGCAGAAGAGCAATACTACAGGACCTTCTTCCAAAAGGAACAAGAGGGAGCATCCTGAGAAGAACTGGGGGGATGGAGGCCAGGGCACTCTCCTGTCTCTATGAGAAAAAACCAGTATGCCCGTGAGGCTCAGGTTGTGGAACCAATAGTGGGAAGACGGCATGGTCCTCTTATGACTAGATTTTTTCTTTTTCTCTTTTTTTTATGATAAAAGTAGGTTGATGGGTGGAGGACTCAGTGTGCAAGTACTAGAGATTTAAGGAAAGGAGAGAAAGTCTGAGATTATCTTCTCATTAAAAGGGTCTGGTGCAATAAAATTAGTATAGCCACTTTGAAAAACAGCGGGAAGTTTTCTTTAAAAATTAAAAATAGAACTGCTGTATGATCCAGAAATTCCAGTCCTGGAAAAATGTATGGAGAAAAAACCCATAATTCAGAAATACACATGCACCTCAATGTTCATAGCAGCACTGTTTACAATAGTCAAGACAAGTAAGCAACCTAAATGTTCATTGACACATAAATGGATAAAGATGATGTGGTGCATATATACAATGAAATACTACTCAACCACGGAAAAAAATGAAATAATGCAAATTTGTAGCAACAAGGATGGACCTAGAGGTTATCATACTAAGTGAAGTTAGACAAACACCGTATTATACCACTTACAAGTGGAATCTAAAAAATGATACAAATGAAATTATTTATGAAAGAGAAATAGACTTACAGACATAGAAAATGAACTCATGGTTACAAAAGTGAAAAGGTGGGGATGAGGGATATATTAGAAGTTTGGGATTAACATATACATAGTAGCAGTGGTAGTATTAGTCGCTCAGTCACATCAGACTCTTTGAGACCCCATACTGCTATATATAAAAGAGCTAAACAACAAGGTCCTACTGTGTAGCACAAGGAGCTATATTCAGTATCTTTAACAATAATGGGGAACAACCTGAAAATAATTTATATATGAATAATGTGTTAATTACAGGTATACAGAAATGTGATTCAGTTTTTATTGTTTAGTTGCTGAGTCATGTCTGACTCTTTGCAACCCCTGTCCTTCACCGTCTCCAGGAGCTTGCTCAAACTCATGTCCATTGAGTCGTTGATGCCATCTAACCATCTCATCTTCTGTCGTCCAGTTCTTCTCCTGCCTTCAATCTCTCCCAGCATCAGGGTCTTTTCAAATGAGTCAGCTCTTCGCATCAGGTGGCCAAAGTATTGGAGCTTCAACTTTAGCATCAGTCCTTACAATAAATATTCAGGACTGACTTCCTTTAGGATTGACTGGTTGGATCTCTTTACATGCCAAGGGACTTTCAAGAGTCTTCTCCAACACCACAGTTCAAAAGCATCAATTCTTTGGCACTCAGCTTTCTTTCAGAGAAGGCAATGGCAACCCACTCCAGTACTCTTGCCTGGAAAATCCCATGGACAGAGGAGCCTGGTAGGCTGCAGTCCCTGGGGTTGTTGTGAGTCAGACAGGACTGAGCGGCTTCGTTTTCACTTTTCACTTTTCACTTTCATGGATTGGAGAAGGAAATGGCAACCCACCCAGTATTCTTGCCTGGAGAATCCCAGGGATTGGGGAGCCTGGTGGGCTACTGTTACGGGGTCGCACAGAGTCGGACACGACGGAAGCGACCTAGCAGCAGCAGCAGCTTTCTTTATGGTCCAACTCTCACATCCATACATGACTATTGGAAAAAACATAGCTTTGACTAGATGGACCTTTGTTGGCAAAGTATTGTCTCTGCTTTTTAATATGCTGTCTAGGTTGGTTATACCTTTTCTTCCAAGAAGGAAGTGCCTTTTAATTTCATGGCTACAGTCATCATCTACAGTGATTTTGGAGCTCAAGAAAATAGAGTCTGTCACTGTTTCCATTGTTTCCCCATGCATTTGCCATGAAGTGATGGGACCCGATGCCATGATCTTAGTTTTCTGAATTTTAAGCCAGTTTTATGAATTTTAATTTGAGTTTTAAGCCAGGTTTCTCATTCTCCTCTTTCCTTTTCATGAAGAGACTCTTTAGTTCCTCTTCAATTTCTGCCAGAAGGGTGGTGTCATCTGCTTATATGAGGTTATCGATATTTCTCCCCACAATCTTGATTCCAGCTTGTGCTTCATCCAGCCCGGCATTTCGCCTGATGCATTCTGCGTATAAGTTAAATAAGCATGGTGACAATATGCAGCCTTGATGTACTCCTTTCCCAATTTGGAACCAGTCTGTTGTTCCATGTCTGGTTCTAACTATTGCTTTTCGACCTGCATACAGATTTCTCAGGGGGCAGGTAAGGTGGTCTAGTTTCCTATCTTTTTAAGAATTTTCCACAGTTTGTTGTGATCCACACAGTCAAAGGCTTTGGTGTAGTCAATAAAGCAGATGTATATGTTTTTCTGGAACTCTGTTGCTTTTCAGAAAGTATATTCATATATTAAATTATATATATATATATATATATATAGAGTTATATATTTATATGTTAAATTATACATGTTTGTGTGTATTAATATACACATGTATATGAATCACATTGCTAAACACCTGTAATTAACAACATTATCAATCAAGTATAAAAAGAAAGAGGGAAAGTGAATTTAAGTGAGGTCAGATTTCCTATCATTGATAAGTTAATATGATCATAACTAGATGATGTCATTCCTAATTATTTCTGAACCAAGTAAGTAATAGAATTTGAACTTCTGGAAGACAACATATTCCTAAGTGGAAGCCTGTGTTTAAAAGAAATAAAATACATTCCTTTCTAAACATTTGAAGTATTTATTTAACCCTAGTTCTGATAATAAAATAATCTATGGACTTTACATGAAGTCTGCGCTCTGACTTACACCAACCAATATATAGTTTCCCTGGTCTTTATCAGGAAAAAACAAATCTATAAAATTATTGATAGCAAGACTTTTTGAACTCAAGACATCATGATGTATAGACCATTTTCCTTGAACTCTTGACCCTGGCCATAAATGCATGAATATCTCCATTTACTTCATAAAGTGATCATATTACATCTTTGAAAGATATTTATTAAGATAAGTGGGCTTCCTCTCTGCTAGTTTTAAGCCAGGTACATCCACACTGAGTTTTTTATACAATTGACCCTTCACCCCTTCTGGCACTACAGCGAAATGTAAAATTTGGACCTACAAGAGATGCCCAATACACTGGCTACTTAAGAAAGTGAATTAGATGTAATTTTGTATGCATCGCCTTTAAAATTGCAAAGCTACAGAGCTGAAGAGTGACACTTGATTCAGGTCTGCCTTTCAGGGCAGGATATGAGTGGATAATTGACACTTGAAACAGTAATTCTGCAGAGGCAGAAGAGGGGCCACTGCCGGCAGGCAGGGCTGAAAGAACGTTTCTGTCCAACAGTGTCTCAAGTGTGGTGTCTTCTGGAAAGCCTGCTCCTGCTCTTTGACCACGTGTTTGACCTCTGTCCTAGCCTCCTTTCCAGCCCACTATTTACAGCACATTCAGCAGCATGTTGGCCACATCTAGGCATAATCCTTTCTCTTCCTTCAAAGAAGGATCCTTCACGGGTAAGACTTAGTCTCACTCTTTGTGTTTCCAAAACCTGATGCAGGCAACAACCCATAATCTGTATCCAGAAAGTGTGGTGGTGGATTAGTCACGAAGTCGTGTCTGACTCTTTGTGACCCCATAGACTGTAGCCTGCCAGCCTGCTCTGTCCATGGGATTTCCCAGGCAAGCATACTGGAGTGGGTTGCCATTCCCTTCTCTAGGGGATCTTTCTGATTCAGGGATTGGTCCTGGGTCTCCTGCATTGCATGTGGATTCTTTACCACTGAGTACCTGGGAAGCCCATATCCAGTAAGTGTGGGAGGAGTGAATTCAAAACTGCTTCTGTAGGCAACATGGTGTTGTTGAATAAAACAGCTGGAAAGCTGGAGATTGCTATCACCCAGGAGCCAGTTAGAATAATCCTGATCTGCACAGGGTACTGGGCACAGCTGTAAGACAGTAGACTTCTTCTGGAAGAGAAAAGACTTCTCCCCAGGCTGGGTCTTGACACTTCCCAAATGGTTATGAGAGGCCGGTCCTGTTGGCAAACAGCAAGACTACTGCGTGTGTGCATGCTCAGTCGCTCAGTTGTGTCCGACTCTTTGCGACCTCAGAGAATGTAGTCTCCTCTGTCCGTCAGATTTCCCCGGCAAGGATACTGGAGTGGGCTGACATTTCCTCTTTTAGGGGATCTTTAAGACTGCTGCACAGCCCGCAATTCTCCCCAGTCTGCAACAATGAAGCTCCACAGTTTTCATGATAAACTTAGCAGGGTCCACAAAGCCCGTTCCTCCATTTCCAGCTTGACATCCCCCCAGCCCTCTGTTACATGAAGTCCTCCACTAAGCACAACACTACTGCATTTGCCCAACTTACTAGAACATATAGAATAGTAATAATACACCAAGTATTACTAAAACACTAGTCACCCTCAAAGTTAGAGTTGCATGTCTCTTTCTAAGCAAATGTTGTTAACACTCACTTTATTAGTAACCAACATTCTAAAGGCATTCATCTGTGTTTAAATGGACCCTAAACTTTTTAATGAAGAGACAGGAAAGAACAGAGAGAGGTTCACAGCTTATGGGCTTTCTTGGTGGCTCAGTGCTGGTGACCCAAGTTCGATCCTTGATCCAGGAAGATCCCAGATGCCACAGAGCTCCTAAGCCTGTGTACAACAACTATCAAGGCTATGCTCTAGAGCCTGTAAGCCAGAGCTATGGAAGCCATGTGCCCTAGAGGCCCTGCTCTGCAACAGGGGAAACCACTGCAGTCTGAAGCCTGTGTGCCATAACTAGAGAGTAACCCCCGCTCTCTGCAACAAGAGAAAGCCCACGCACAGCAACAAAGAACCGATGCAAACAAAAATAACATTTTTTTTTTAATGTGTAGCTTTCATCATGGTACGCCTTCATTTAATTAACTTTGTACAAAATTAAGGCCTATGCCTTTGGGATAATTTTGGAATAAAGTGAAATCATGTATGTCAAATGCACTTAAGTATGGATTGGTTTCTGGTACACAAGAATTCAAAATTTTCATGTACCTTTACTCCTATTATTTTGGTTTTTATTATGATAGAATGTACCCTACTATGAATTGATGCTTTGAACTGTGGTGTTGGAGAAGACTCTTGAGAGTCCCTTGGACTGCAAGGAGATCCAACCAACCCATTCTGAAGGAGATCAGCCCTGGGATTTCTTTGGAAGGAATGATGCTAAAGCTGAAACTGCAGTACTTTAGCCACCTCATGCAAAGAGTTGACTCACTGGAAAAGACTCTGGTGCTGGGAGGGATTGGGGGCAGGAGGAGAAGGGGATGACTGAGGATGAGATGGCTGGATGGCATCACTGACTGGATGGACGTGAATCTGAGTGAACTCCGGGAGTTGGTGATGGACAGGGAGGCCTGGCATGCTGATTCATGGAGTTGCAAAGAGTCGGACATGACTGAGTGGCTGAACTGAACTGACGTTGAAGTTGAGTATGGGGATGCCATCTTATTCCTTTTATATGCCAAAGCTGAGTTTGCTTGACACGTGACAGACACTCTGCTTTTACAGATTTAATAAACACATTAAGCCAGCAGCACTAAGCATGCATTTAGCCTTCTTCATCTCCTTTGCTAATATATGTTTTCATACCTTGAGTGGCAGAAAACCATTCACCATCTTCTCTACGTATAACAAAGGAGAAAGAAAACATACACTCGCTTTCAAGTAACTTATAGTTCACTAAGAAAAGTATAAAATGCTAGATATCCTTAGCTCCTGATGAAATTATAAAAGCAGCAGAGAAGAAATCAGGAATATCTAAGGAAACTTCTGAATAACTGGTGTTTTAGGAAAGAAAAAGTACTTATTCCATCAGGTCATCTTTCCAGATAGACAGAATTCCCATGGAAGAATAAAACAAGCCAGATTTTAAGTTTGATCTATTAA
The DNA here is from genome assembly GCF_042477335.2 of Ovis canadensis. Taxonomy (NCBI): domain Eukaryota; kingdom Metazoa; phylum Chordata; class Mammalia; order Artiodactyla; family Bovidae; genus Ovis; species Ovis canadensis. The sequence goes on from NC_091246.1 coordinate 108,830,043, forward strand.
TTGATCTTTTTTCCCTAAAAAGATGGCTTATACTAATAATTGTGTGAATGTCCTGTCTGTGGATGGTTTCTTAAAAAAATATTTTACTTATTTTGTCTGGCAAGAATGAAACATGAAATAGTTGAATGTATTTAGGTTTAGAACATACTATTTAGAATAAGGACTTCCTTGGTAGCTCAGCCGGTAGAGAATCTGCCTGCAATGCAGGAGACCCCGGTTCAGTTCCTGGGGGAAGATCCTCTGGAGAAGGGATAGGCTACCCACTCCAGTATTCTTGGGCCTCCCTGGTGGCTCAGCTGGTAAAGGCTCCACCTGCAATGTGGGAGACCTGGGTTAAGTCCCTGGGTTGGGAAGATCCCCTGGAGAAGGGAACGACTACCCACTCCTGTTTGAATAAATTATGTGATAAAATTTTGTTTTCATCTGCTATTTGTCCTTCTCTCTTTTTTTTTTTTTTCCGATTCTGGCATTGCTAAACTTAAAAGTCACGGCCAGGTAAACACTCTTTAGAAACAGAAGCTGTCTTTTCATGGGTATCTTTAGGCAGCAATGAGTCAATTAAGTGAGGTTCAGCTATGGATGTTGCTGCTTCAGTGGAGAGGAACCAGTGAGCAGAAGGTCCTAGCTTTTCCTATCTCAGGTAAGACAAACATTTCCACGAGAGGACGAGGCTGAGGCTTCTCTGGTTTGTATCCAGCTCATTCATATGATATTCTGACAGAATTGACTTGCTGACTTCTCCTCCAATTGGTAGCCTAATGGCAGGGTTATAGCCACGCCTCAGTTCTCAACCACATCTATCTTGCGGCCACACTTCAGGACAGGAAAAGCATCCTGGCTTTGGACCAAACATGAAGTTTAACAAGATGAATTTTTCGTACCCTTAGTTCATTTTCATTCTAAAACTCTTCTAATAAACATGTTCAGAATTTAAGTACATGGAAGCTATTAAAGATTCACTTTGCTGATGTGACTGAATTTGGGAGGATTAGGGTGAAGTGTTTTCTCTGCCTCATTTCTCTAACTAGCTGAAAAACTCCATGGAAAAATAGCTGCTCATATGACTATTTTCTTTCTCCCAACCTTTCAATAAGATTTTTCTAGAATGGTTTATTTTCTAGGACATAAAACTCATAGGACGGTACAGCAACTTTTCAAGAACTATTACAGCTCTAGTAACATTCTTGTATGTGTTAGTTGCTTAATCGTGTCTGAATCTTTGCAATTCCATGGACTGTAGCCTGCCAGGCTCCTCTGTCCGTGGGATTCTCCAGGCAAGAATGATGGATTGGGTTACCATTCCCTTCTCCAGAGGCTCTTCTCAACCCAGGAATTGAATTTGGGTTTCCCACATTGCAGGCAGATTCTTTAGTGTCTGAGCTACCAGGGAAGGTCACCAGGGAAGTAATATTCTTAGTCTTTTCAAGAAATAGCAGGATCCCAGCCATAAATATATCTGTATTTTATACCATGTGAGTTCAAAGTTGCAAGCCAAATGGTGTTAAGGAGGTTTCTCAGTTTCAAAAAAAGGCTTTCCAGCTCAGAAACAACCAGTTTACACCAAGTCCTTTGCACTTCTTCAAGCTTCTGGACAGTGTGTCAGGGTCATAGCCTGGTCTTACCGTGGATAATTATTGGCAGTCACAGAGTTGGAAATGGCAACCCACTCTAGTATTCTCGCCTGGGAAATCCCATGGACAGAAGAGCCTGGTGGGCTACAGTCCATGGGGTCACAGAGTCGGACATGGCTGAGCGCGCGCACACACACACACACACACATACACACACACATACACACAGAGTGTTGAAAACGATGGAATCATGAAGTCATTAAACAACTACAGCACTTTTCATACTTGTGTCAGCATTTGAGTTGACAATAGTGTTTTTTGCATTTTGCCTTCTCAGTGAGGGTACACTTACAGAATAATACATGGTTTAAGCTGAGAAATCATAGCCCCAAACAAACACCCATCCAGAATTTCACAAATACCATCCAAGAATTCAGATCTAGTGTGCTCATCTCAGACTTCGATGTACAGAAAATCATTCCTTCATGTCTCTCTTCCTTGCCATCTCCATGACCACTTCTTAACTTAGTGACTGTCTCTTACTCTTCCTCTCCTGGACTGGGCCAACCTTCTAACTGGTATCATCTCTCTAAAACCTGTGCTCTACAAAGCGACCCAAGTGATCTATCTATTCCAACTTTATTAAAGGCTTAAATTGAGGACCTGAAACTGTAAAACGTCTAGAATAAAACATGGAGGGTAGGTTCCTTGACATTAGTCTTTGCAATGATTTTTTGTTTAATTTGACACCAACAGCAAAGGCGGCAAGAGCAGAAACAAGTAGGAATACATCAAACTGAAAAAGCTACTGAAGAATTTATTTACAGGGCAGCAGTGGAGAAGCAGACATGGAGAGCAGACTTATGGACATGGGGAGAGGGGAGGAGAGGGTAGAAAGAGTAACATGGAAACTTGCATTACCATACATAAAATAGATACCCAACAGGAATTGGCTACATGGCTCAGGAAACTCAAACAAGGGTTCTATATCAGCCTAGAGGGGTAGGATGGGGAGGGGGATGGGAAGGAGGTTCAGAAGGGAAGGGATATGTGTATACCTATGGCAGATTCATGTTGAGGTTTGACAGAAAACAACAAAATTCTGTAAAGCAATTATCCTTCAATAAAATAAATAAATAAAGCTACTGCATAGCAAGGAAACCAGCAACAAAACAAAAAGACAGTCTATGGAGTGGGAGAAATACTTATATATCTGACAAGGAGTTAATATCCAAAATATATATTAAAAATGAGGGCAGAACTGAATGGACATTTTTTTCAGAGGAGACGTACAAATAGCCAATAGGTACATGGAAATGTGATCAACATCACTAATCATCAGGGAAATGCAAATCAAACCAGGATGAGATAGCACCTCACACCTGTTAGAGTGGCCATCATCAAGGAGAGGAAAGTGCTGATGAACGCATGCACGCTGTTGGTGGGAGTGTAAGTTGGTACAACCACAATGTAAAACAATATGGACGTTCCTCATAAAATAGAACTACAGAATAATCCACCAATTCCATTTCTGGGTATATATACCTGAAGGAAATGAAGGCAGGATCTCAAAGAAATACTTGTACTCCCATGCTCACTGCAGTGTTCTTCACAATAGCCAAGATATGGAAAACAATGAAAGTGTCCATCAAAGGATGAATGGGTAAAGAAAACGTGGCATATATAAATATATAAATAGCCCCCTCTTTACACACACAGAGAAACTACAAAATTCACTGCCATTTGTGGAAACACGGACAGACCATGAGGGCATTATGCTAAGTGAAATAAGCCAGACAGAGAAAGAGAATCACTCCATGGTATCACTTCTGCATTTAATTTACTAATATAGATGGATCATTCCTGGTGATTTCTTTCCTGTTTCGTATTTCACAGTGTTAAAGTTTTCGACAATAGTTTGAATGCAGTACTACTTCACAATCAGGATAAGAAAGTCCAACACATATTATGTTTTAGAAGCACGTCAGAAACCTGCAGTCATCCATAAGGACTCAAACTTCACCTCAAACAGGAGCTAGCCCTTTCCGTGCTTATAGGAGGTGCCCTAAATCATGCGCTGTCAGGAAACAATATGTCAGCCTCTGCATTTCTTTAACATTACTGGTTGTTTTCACATTAAAAATCCCACGACTGGCATACACCTTGAGGAAACCATAATTTAAAAAAAAAAAAAAAAACACCACATGCCCTCCAAAGTTCACTGGAGCACTATCTATAATAGGACACAGAGACCACCTAAATGTCTATCAGCAGAGATGAGTGGAAAAAGAAGATGTAGCACATATATATACACAATGGAATATGACTCAGCCATAAAAAGAAATGAAATTGGGTCATTTGTAGAGATGCGGTTGGACCTAGAGTCTGTCATACAGAATGAAGAAAGAGAAAAACAGATATCATATATTAACACATATATATGGAATCTAGAAGAATGGTACAGATGAGCTTATTTTCAAGGCAGAGTAGAGACACAAACAGAGAACATGGGGTCTCGGGGGAGGAGAGGGTGGGATGGACTGAGAGACTAGCAGTGACACGTATACCCTATCATGTGTGGAGGAGATAGCTAATGGGAACACGCTGTGTAGCACAGGGAGCTCAGCTCAGGGCTTGGGGGTGACCTAGAGGGGTGGGATGGGAGGTCCAAGAGGGAGGGGACTTATGTCTATATACATATATCCAATTTATATTGTTGCACAGCAGAAACTAACACAAGATTGTAAAATAATTCGACTCTGATTAAAAAAAAAATAGGTTACTTCGAAATTCCCTGCCATCAATTGAAAGAACAATTTTGATGCTTCTTAATGGCAGAGACCATGTCATGTTGATATTTATATCACAAGCACCCAACATAATATTTAAATTATAAAAGAGTCCTGAAATCTATCTAGACTACATGGATGAGCTGATATTCTGGCTATGTTCTCACTCTAAAGCCGGTGGGATATCTAATGAGGGGTGACACAACTAAATTATGGCATTAAATAAATACTGAGACGGATTATTTTCAACTTTATGCTGAGTTTCTAAAGATCACAGAGTACAAGGAATCTTTTAAATAAATGCTTATTGAGCACTGTTGGGTTATTAAAATACAACAAGCTGATTCTAAACCCATTCAAAAACATGTACTAGCTAAAATACCCCTGATAAGTTTGGGTGTAGAGGACAAGTCTATGCTAGCTGTGCAGGATATTAAAATATATTTTAAGTTTATATTAATTAAAACAATATGCTATTCAGTGATAAGACAACAGACTCTGTATGGTTTCAATACCTGTAGACCATGAAATTTTGCACCTTGTTTTATGTTCTTAGATCTGTTCCAGTGTCTCCTTGTTTATAATCTATGGGAACTTGAATGGAATTTGTATCCTACTGTTTTGTGAAAATTGTATAAATGTTAATTATGTTGAACTGGTTCATGGTGCTTTTCAGGTCTACTATCTTCTTCTTTTCTGTATATTCATTCTATTAGTTTTTGAGAGTTTGATATTGAAACTCCAACTCAAAATCAATCTATTTAAGTTTGGAGGGCATCTCCAACTCAAAGGACATGAGTCTGAGTAAACTCCAGAAGATAGTGAAGGACAGGGAAGCTTGGCAAGCTACAGTCTACGGGGTCTCAAAGAGTCAGACATGACTCAGTGAACAATATTGACTTAATAAAAACTGATTCTAATATATAGTGGAACTATATGTTCTGTATTTTCCAAGCCACCTGTAATTGTGTTATCATACTTTCATAATTTAAAAAAAATAAAAGAGATATAAACAAGTGCTACTGACTCAAGGATGCAAACCAGTTCAGCCATTAACCTGCACGCATGGGGATTAGTGTATGGCAGTATTTACAATAAGTGAAGAAAAGATGAATACCTGATATTGCCCTAGCGCAGTAGCCATTGGAAGCAAAAATAAACTTGGATCCAAACATCTCACTCTATATAAATGTAAATTAGAAGATATTTTCATTGTTAACAAGCCATAAAATATGAGAAGAAAACTTGGAAAAAATTTTAGATATTAGGATGATAAGTCATTTCTATTTCTAAACAGGACTTGAGATAACCAAACTGTGACCTATACTGATATGTGAAACTAAAAATATAAAAATTCCTGCATTGACATCATTCAAATGACAAACTGATAAGGGAGTTTTTAATTTGTAGCATACAAAGGCCTAATTTTAATACAAAAGCCCATATAAATCAGTAGGAAAGAGATTAATAACAACATTTTAAAATGAATTCAGGATATGAATACCTGATGAGTCATGTAAAATTACTATAATTGGCTCCTAAACAACATGCTCATCAAGCTTAATATTAAGGGAAACATAAACCCAAACAACTTGGTACCTTTAAAAAAATCTGTCTCGGTAAACATCTTATCTTGATAGCATATTTACTGAGGAGTTGTGAGATGCAGCACTAACTCTTCTTGTGCTGGGGGCTCCAAACACTGATTTTCCTGATGCTAATGTGGATTAAAAAATTCCACAAAATCCTTATTTTTGGACTGTAACATCTAAAGGATCTGACAGATCACAAAAAGGTCAGTAAGTCTGATATACTGTATATTTGATACTCCTAAGTACAGAGGAGAAAAATAAAGTTAGAAAAGGACATATTGATTGCTAAGAGGAGGCTGTTTCATTTTTAAACAGGTAATAAGACAGGTCTCAATGACTATTAACATTTAAAAAAAGTCCTAAAGAGACAGGGAGAAAGCCACGTGGATAACAGAAGAGGGTTTAAGGCAGAGGAAACAGGAAGTGCAGGTGCTCTGAGAAGTTTATCTGACATATAAAGGGAGTATCAGGGAAGACAGTGCAGCTACTGTTGAGTAAATAAATACACAGTAGATCATTAGGAGATATGGTCATTGAGACACCAGGAGCAGATAATGTTGCAAATCATTTTAATGACTTTACAACTATGAAAAGACATATAGGGCATGGAGAAATGGCTTATTTTAAAAAGTATTACTTTGGGCATAAAGGGTCTAAGACAAAGCAGCGAGGTAAGCTAGTGAGCTACAATAAAGATAATGTGAGAGAGGACACAGCTTAGTCCATGGAGATAGTGGCAGAGGTGGAGAGTCATGTTCCAATCGCAGATATTTGCTGTTGTTGTCCAGTTGCTATATGGTGTCCAACTCTTTGCGATCCCAGGGACTGCAGCACACCAGGCTCCTCTGTCCTCCACTGTCTCCTGGAGTTTATTCAAATTCACGTCCATTGAGTTGGTGATGCTATCTAACCATCTCATCCTCTGACTCTCCCTTCTCCTTTTGCCTTCAATCTTTCCCAGCATCAGGGTCTTTTCCAAAGAGTTGGCACTTCCCATCAGGTGGTCAAAGTACTGGAGCTTCAGCATCAGCATCAGTCCTTCCAATGAATATTCAGGGTTGTTTTCCTTTAGGATGGACTGATTTGATCTTGCAGTTCAAAGGGCTCTTAAGAGTCTTCTCCAGCACCACAATTCAAAAGCATCAACTTCTTTGGCACCCAGCCTTTCTTATGGTCCAATTCTCACATCCATACATGACTACTGGAAAAACCATAGCTCTGACTATATGGACATTTGTTGGAAAAATTATGTCCCTGCTTTTTAATACGCTGTGTAGTTTTTTCCATATCTTTCCTTCAAAGAAGAAAACTTTATTTTGTTTTTCTGTTTGTTCTAAATATTTTTTATTTTTGATGTGGACCATTTTTAAAGTTTTTATTGAATTCATTACAGTATTGCTTCTGTTTTATGCTTATTTACTTATCTATTTTGACCATGAGGCATGTGGGATCTTATCTCCCTGACCAAGGACTGAACCCATACCCCCTGCATTTGAAGGTAAAATCTCAACCACTGGCCCAAGAGGAAAGCCCCTCAGATATATTTTGATAATGAAGCTGGAAGAGTTCCTGAGAAATCAAAAGTGGACTTAAAAGTAATACAGACATCTCATCAAATAATATCTACAGAAGGCAAATATGTATACAAAAAGATGCTGCACATCATATGTCATTGGAAGACTTGCAAATTAAAACAAGATACAGCTATATTTCTATTTCTGCTTATTGACTATGCCAAAGACTTTGACTGTGTGGATCACAATAAACTACGGAAAATTCTTAAAGAGACGGGAATACTAGACCACCTGATCTGCCTCTTGAGAAACCTGTATGCAGGTCAAGAAGCAACAGTTAGAACTGGACATGGAACAACAGATTGGTTCCAAATAGGAAAAGGAGTACGTCAAGGCTGTATATTGTCACCCTGCTTATTTAACTTCTATGCAGAGTTTATCATGAGAAACGCTGGGCTGGAAGAAGCACAAGTTGAATCAAGATTTCCGGGAGCAATATCAATAACTTCAGATATGCAGATGACAACACCCTTATGGCAGAAAGTGAAGAGGAACTAAAGAGCCTCTTGATGATAGTGAAAGAGGAGAGTGAAAAAGTTGGCTTAAAACTCAACATTCAGAAAACTAAGATCATGGCATCTGGTCCCATCTCTTCATGGCAAATAGATGGGGAAACAGTGGAAACAGTGACTGACTTTATTTTTGGGGGCTCCAAAATCACAGCAGATGGTGATCACAGCCATGAAATTAAAAGACACTTACTCCTTGGAAGGAAAGTTATGACCAACATAGATAGCATATTAAAAAGCAGAGACATTACTTTGTCAACAAAGGTCTGTCTAGTCAAGGTTATGGTTTTTCCAGTAGTCACATATGGATGTGAGAGTTGGGCTATTAAGAAAGCTGAGCACCAAAGAATTGATGCTTTTGAACTGTGGTGTTGGAGAAGACTCTTGAGAGTCCCTTGGACTGCAAGGGGGTCCAACCAGTCCATCCTAAAGGAATTCAGTCCTGGGTGTTCATTGGAAGGACTGATGTTGAAGCTGAAACTCCAATACTTTGGGCACCTGATGCGAAGTGTTGACTCATTGGAAAAGACCCTGTTCCTGGGAAAGATTGAAGGTGGGATAAGAAGGGGACAACAGAGTATGAGATGGCTGGATGGCATCACTGACTCAATGGACATGAGTTTGGGTAAACTCCAGGAGTTGGTGATGGACAGGGAGGCCTGGTGTGCATGCAGCTCATGGGGTCTCAAAGACTTGGACATGACTGAGTGATTGAACTGAACTGAACAGCTATATACTATTATTAGAATGGCCAAAATAGTGACAACACCGAATGCTGACAAAGAGATGGAGGAACAAGAACTTTCCTTCACTGCTGATGGGAAACAAAATGGAACAGCCAGCTTAGAAGACAGTTTCTTATAAAACTAAACATGGTTAAACCTTATGACCCAACAATCATGTTCCTTGGTTTTACCCAAAGGAATTAAAAACTTAAATCCACACAAAAACCTACACATGGATATCTTTACCCCTTTTAAATTGCCAAAACATGGAAACAACCTAGATGCCCTTCAGTGGGATATAAAATATGATACATCTAAACAATGGACTGTTATTCAGTGATAAAAAGAAATGAGCTGTCAAACCATGAGGACACATGGAGGAAATTCAAATATGTTTTACTAAGTGAAAGATGCCAGCCTGAGAAGGTTCACTACTGTAATGATTTCAACTCCATGACATATGGAAAAGGTAAAACTATAGACACAGTAAAATGATCAGTGGTTGCTGAGGTTTATTGAGGAGGAAGGAATGAATTGGCGGAGCATGAGGATTTGGGGGGCACTTTAATATTTCTATATGATAGTATGATGATGAATGCATGTCATTATACATTTATCCAAACCCGCAGAATTCACAAGACTAAGGGCAAACCATAAAGTAAACCATGGACTTGGGGTGATAATGACACATCAGGGCAGGTTCATTGATTGAAAAATGATACCATCTTGTGTAAGATGCTGATAGTGGAGGAGACCATGGGTGTTTGGAGGCAGGGAGTATTATGAGACCTCTGTACTTCTCAATTCTTGTGTGAAATTTCAACTGCTCTATAATTTAAAAAAGTATTTTCAAAGTGAAAGGGAGAAGTAAGAGATGAAATTACATTTTTCAACTCAGTATTCAACCACTGGACATATGGAGATTTACTAAAATAGACTTGGAGAAGGATGGGGCAACCCACTCTAGTATTCTTGCCTGGAAAGTCAAGAATACTAAATCAAGCAATGGACATAAAAGCCTGGCGGGCTACAGTCCATGGGGTTGCGAAGAGTCGTATATGACTTAGTAACTAAACAATAACAACGACTGAAGTAGACAAGGCTGTGGAAGAATGGAGATTTTTTTCCCTGATCTGTGTATTTGTTTTGTTTGGATTGGTTTAATTTGGTTTGGAAAAGGGAAGAGCAGAATTCTGGAATTTGGGTATATTAAACTTTAGATTCACATTAGAAATCCAAGTAGAGAGGTAGTCAATTGGAAATATAGTTCTGAAGTCCAAAAGACTGATCAGGACTGGATGTGAAAGCTTGAAATCCCTGAATATATATCTCATTTGAAGCCACAAACTGGATGTGATCAATAAGGAAATAAGTATAAATAAAAGGACAGCCAACAACTAAGCACTGGAAAACACTGAAAGGAAAAATTCAGAGAGGCAGAAGAACCAGAAAAAGGAGAGTGAGTGGTAAAGCCAGTGAATCACCAGGAATGCAAACACGGTATGTGTCTAAAGTCAACAGAAAATCATGTTTTCAGGATGATGGAATAATGTGTGCCCAGAGGTGCTGTGAGGTCAGACAAGACAACGATGAGAACAGGGTGGTGGGCACTGGATGAATCACATGGGGGTCACTGTCGACCTCGACAAGAACAATCCTTGTGGAGTGGAGCAAAAATCTGATGAGAGCAGGTTGAGAAATATGGAAGAGAAAATTTGACAAATTTTACTGTGAAGCACTGTGGCACTGAGCTCAGTCATGTCCAACTTTCTGTGGCCCCATGAATTATAGCCCTCTAAGATTGCCAGGAGAAATATCAATAACCTCAGATATGCAGATGACACCACCCTTATGGCAGAAAGTGAAGAGGAACTAAAAAGCCTCTTGATGAAAGTAAAAGAGGAGAGTAAAAAAGTTGGCTTAAAGCTCAACTTTCAGAAAATGAAGATCATGGCATCCAGTCCCATCACTTCATGGGAAGTAGATAGGGAAACAGCGGAAACAGTGTCAGACTTTATTTTTTTGGGCTCCAAAATCCGCATATGGTGACTGCAGCCATGAAATTAAAAGATGCTTACTCCTTGGAAGGAAAGTTATGACCAACCTAGATAGCATATTCAAAAGCAGAAACATTACTTTGCCGACTAAGGTCCGTCTAGTCAAGGCTATGGTTTTTCCAGTGATCATGTATGGATGTGAGAGTTGGACTGTGAAGAAGGCTGAGTGCCGAAGAATTGATGCTTTTGAACTGTGGTGTTGGAGAAGACTCTTGAGAGTCCCTTGGACTGCAAGGAGATCCAACAAGTCCATTCTGAAGGAGATCAACCCTGAGATTTATTTGGAAGGAATGATGCTAAAGCTGAAACTCCAGTACTTTGGCCACCTCATGTGAAGAGTTAACTCACTGGAAAAGACTCTGATTCTGGGAGAGATTGGGGACAGGAGGAGAAGGGGACGACCGAGGATGAGATGGCTGGATGGCATCACTGACTCGATGGACACTAGTCTGAGTGAACTCCAGGATTTGGTGATGGACAGGGAGGCCTGGTGTACTGCGATTCATGGGGTCACAAAGAGTCAGACACGACTGAGCGACTGAACTGAACTGAGGCTCCTCTGTCCATGGCATTCCCCAGGCAAGAATACTGGACTGGGTTGCCATTTCCCACTCTAGGGGATCTCCCAACCCACATCTCTTGCATCTCCTGCATTGGCGGGCGGATTCTTTACCAATACCACTACATGGGAAATCTCTCACTGTTCAGGGGAGAGAGTACTTGATGGCAACTAGGTGGAGAAGGGTGATCAAGAGAGGGTTTTGTAAAATGGGGATTATAAAAGCATGGTGTCATAGCGATGGGGCAATTGGGTTGGGAGGGATTTATCATAAAAAGAATGAGGACAGTTCTGCAGATTCAATGTCCCTGAGAGGTCACAGGGAAGGGCTTGGCCTCAGTCAGGAGCAGGAATAACCAACAATAGTCATCGAGGAGAAGGTGGGGAATATGGGCAAAGATGTAGATGGGTGTGTAGACAGGAGACCATGCAGAAATTGTTTTCTGGTTCCCTTAATTTTCTCAGCGAGTAAGAAGGAAAGATGTAGCCTGAGAGTGAGCTACTGGGGAAAGCAGAGCTGCAGGGGAGGAGAGGATGAGGGATAAAGTAGTGGCGCGAAGGAAATGAGAGAGTGGTTGCTCTATGCCAGGGGTAACTTATGCTCCATTTGAACTCAGCGATCACGAATTTAAAATAAGACCTGTCAACAAGGTTGGGAGGTTTTCCTTGCCACTTTTAGCTGCACTGACAAAGATGCAGAGTGAGCAAAAGCTGGATTTAAGAGGTCGTGGGGTTTTGTAAAGCGAATATATTATTAATTGAGAGAAGTGGTTAAGTCTGTATAGAAATGAAAATACACAATGATGGGCCAAAGAAATGAAGTAGGGGAACACAGTAGTGGTGATGTGACTGGGACCAGTGGTTACAAACATGTATTAGGAGCAATACACTCTTGGCTTTAATGGGGACCACATATTTTTGAAATTAGGGTATTACATGAGGTGAGCTGGAGAGTAGGGGCTAATGGTTGCAAGTGAGGTTTTTTGAGGTTTGCAGTTACAGATAATGATAAGGTGTATACCGAGAGCATGGCCGGAAGAGTGTCTGAGTGGGAATGGAGGCCAAGGTTGCCTGGAGAACAGAAATTAGAAAAACTAGAGAACAGGACTTTTAAGGAAGTTTAAAAGATCATCCTTGCAGATATCAAAATTACTAGAAAATCGGGAAGACGTATTATTAAAGACACATCAGTGAATCACAAGCTAAAATGTCTCAGTAAAGAAACAAGTGATTTCAGGGCCAAAGAAGAGTACAGTAAGTAGGGATGGTAGGAGCGCCCCCTTGGAAATGCAACATTCAATGCTGAGGGCTTCCGTGGACCACGGAGAGAGAAGCACCCAGAAGCAGGGTCTTTTGAAGATGTTGGTTCAGTTGTTTTTTACACAAAGATTGGTGAGGTTGCTGGGAGGGAAGTGGAACAGTGAAAGAAGGAAGTCCTACAAGATATCTCAGAATCCTAAAGCCTGGAAATGACAAAATCCTGGAAAAATTCATACAAGGGTCTATGTGATTTAGTATGATGATCACATACTAGCTAGAGAAGGCAACCTTTTGAAGACTAGCTTTCAGTAGCAGAAAAATGTGATCTGACTACTGAAAATGAGAGGACATCTGGTTCCCTGGGACTGAGGAAGTCAACTGAAGTCTTTGGCTAATGGGACAAGAAGACAGATTTTGTTCGGGAAGTACAGTAAAGATGATCCCTCCCCCCTTTCCCCTTTTCTTTACCTTTTGAATTGCCTTGGAATATCTCTTGGGCTGAGAGGGAAATCCTGCTGTAGGTCAGTCTTACAGCTTCCTGGGATCTTATACCACTGAATTACACAGTTTCACATATTCATATGACATTACTGCCAAGATTTGAGTGCTGCGTCCTCCTCAATTTAAAGAAAGTGAGGAACCATTGTGCATGTTTCAGAACTCAGCTTGCCTTTCTTTGTTCAGTTGTAAGCACTGTGCTCTAATGGCCTCGAACAAACTTAAAAGGCCTTATGTGAACAAGACCAGGCACAAATGAAGATAAACTGTGACATCACTGATATCAAAGGTTAGCACCGTTAGTAATGGTTACTCAGGGGAAGGAGATGCACATTGACTGGAACATCAAAAATGAAATATCTGGGCTGCTGGAATTGCTTTTTTTTATTTTGGTTGTGGTCTCACAAGGGTATGGATCTTCCCTGATGGCCCAGTGGGTGAAGAACCTGCCTAAAATTCAGGAGACACAGGAGAGGTGTGTTTGATGCCTGGGTCAAGAAGATCCTCTGGACTAGGTACTGGCAACCTGCTCTAGTATTCTTGCCTGGAGAATCCCACAGACAGAGGAGCCTGGCGGGCTGCAGTCCACGGAGATGCAAAGAGTCGGACATGACTGAGTGACTCACTTTTTTACCCACAAGCGTATACATATGTAAAGTCATAAATCTCTTGCAAATAAGATTAGTGTAGCCTTTTTGTATGTGTGTTTTTAGGCTGCACTGGGTCTTTTCGCTGTGGCATGTCACATCTTCTGTGTGACATGTGGGATGAACTCTTAGTTGGAGCATGTGGAATCTTAGTTCCCTGACCAGGGATTGAACCCAGGCCCCCTGGATTGGGAATGCAGAGTCTTAGCCACTGGATCACTAGGGAAGTCCCTAGATTGGTTGGGTTTATTGTTTAGAAATAAATTACTGAAAATAATTGAAGTAGGTGAAAAAGATACCTGGGAAGCAGTGCAGTAGGGCAGCTGAATGACAAATAGATCTCATAAAATGTACCCTCTTCTATCACTCCCACATGAGACACGTAAGTGCCAATGGAAAGAGAAGAGGAGGAGCCTGGGGACAACAAGCTAAATGTCGATTATTGGGCGGGGGACACACTAACGACTCTTCAAATACTTCAACAGCAGTACCAACATACCTGCCATGAGGAGGAGAGAGGAAGCCTGTTTTCCTTACAGTCTCTAGAATACAGAGAAACCAGTGTGAGGAGTCCAGAAGAAAACAATTTCACTTCTTATAAGGAAGACTGTCATAAAAAATATTAACTGTCCATGGATAAAGTGATTTCTCACTTGGGTATTGATATTTTTTACTTTAATTAAAAGTATTTATTTTTAATAGAAGGGTAATTGCTTTACCATATTATGTTGGTTTCTGACAATTATAACCAGGAATCAGCCATGGGTATTCATGTGTCCTCTCCCTCTTGAGCCTCCCTCTCACCTCCCTCTCCACTGTACCCCTCTAGGCTGCTACAGAGCCCCAGTTTGGGTTCCCTGAGTTACACAGCAAATTCCCATTGCCTATCCATTTTACATATGGTAGAGTATTTTTTTTTAACCAATTTTCTCCAAATAATCCTCAGAACTCTAAGTTGAGTTCGTGAGTGATGGGGATTTCTGTGACTGAAGTCGGCTCTGGAGATATGTCAGCCCTCCCATCTCTAAATGAGTCCTGGAGGACCCCTTTGACCTGCTGGGCAACTCTTTACTATAAAGTTGCAAGAGCCATTCAAACATCTGATTATACTTGAACTGGATGGTTCTTAAGATCAATCTTATCTTCTATTCTACTGAGCATAAAGCTTGAAGATGAAAAACTTTTGATTGTGAAAGCATGGTGATTGCAATGTTCCTCTTTTTCTGGTGTGTATGTGTGTTCTCCATGGTATTAAAAGATAAGATGTTATGGGGAGGGAGGTGGGAGGGGGGTTCATGTTTGAGAATGCATGTAAGAATTAAAGATTTTAAAATTTAAAAAAAAAAATAAAAATAAAAAAAAATTAAAAAAAAAAAAAAAGATGCTATAGCATTCTAATTCAGGATGTTTGCCTTGAACGGAATGGGCAGTTTTGAATTATATATACAGCTTGAGATCTTCTAGTAACTGTAGACGCAAAACAGAAAAAGATGATCATGCACCTCCCTGGATAACTAAACTCCTGGCAGATTAATAAAATGTCTATGCAGAGGAAGACGGACAGGATCATAACCCCACTGCCACAGTTAAACAGCCTGGTACTATGGCATTGAACTCAAGGCTTTTTATTTTTCACACAAACCAAAAGGAGGCCTTCATGTCAAATGTGAAACGATGGAAAGATAATCCTCAAGTCAAATGTCAAGTTTAGATGAAAACTTTGATGCAACTACAATATACTTTTATAGACAGTTCTTCAGACTCTGAAAGCACTCTTTGAAAGCTCACACTACTTTCATTTATAGCTCTCTTGAAAAAAGAATGGAATGCGGTATTTGTCGGCTGTATCTTTAGATGATTTTCTGTCTAGATTAAAAGCCACTAGTGACATCACATATAAAATATTTAATATAGTGCATGGCAATGCAAATACTAATTATGAATGTTATGCACTCTTGGGTCTATGCTAGGTTCTAGGGAAAATCTTTTCCTGAAACATATTATACTTCAGGAGTGAGGCAGACCCCATTAGCATCACGATGGAAAGTGATGGAGTTATAATGCCCTTGCTCAGTTTCATGGCTTCCATTACCTGCTTTTGGCTGATGGTCCTACTTTCTCTCTATTATAACTCTCGCTCATGAATGCCTCACAGATCGCACTGCAGAGCCACAAGTATTAAAAAATTCTATCTGGATTTTCAGCAGCATCTTCAATACAGCATTTCTGGCCCAAGTGCATGCTTTCTTTCCCCATTTGCTCTTCAGGAAATTTGCTGATTCACTGCTTGTATTATTTTTTAGTTGATGAATGATACTAGCGGACACCCA
Organism: Ovis canadensis; assembly: GCF_042477335.2. Lineage (NCBI taxonomy): Eukaryota > Metazoa > Chordata > Mammalia > Artiodactyla > Bovidae > Ovis > Ovis canadensis. Next base: position 108,846,154 of record NC_091246.1, read on the forward strand.
AGTCATTCTGTGGGCAATAGAGAACCACCCAAGAGTTTTGAGCAGGGTTTAAAATTTGGGCATAGATGGAATCTAAGGTTTTAGAGAGATATATTGGAGGTGGAGAACAATCGGGAACTTTTATAATAAATAATGCAATTTCAGTAAATGTCAGGGAACAAGAGGAATTCTCTGAGCAAGGATTGAAGTAGTTAATTAATTGTTACTCTCTTTGTATGAAGGAACAAATATACAAAATACATATTATATTTATAAAGGATATTTGTAAATAGGTGCTGTGCTATGCTAAGTTGCTTCAGTCTTGTTTGACTCTTTGTGATCCTATGGACTGTCGTCTACAGGCTCCTCTGTCCATGGGATTCTCGAGGCAAGAATACTGGAGTGGGTTGCCATTCCCTTCTCCAGGGAATCTTCCTGACCCAGCAGTTGAACCCGTGTCTCTTACATCTCCTACATAGGCAGACAGGCTCTTTACCTCTAAATCCCTTTGTAAAACTAGACCTTGCACATAGAGCTTTGTTATAACAACTAATGCTTAAAAGATGAACAGAACAAAAAATAATTTGGAAGAAAAATATAAATGTGAAAATAAAGATCAGGGGAGATGAGAACACAGAAATGAGATAAAATATACAGAGAACAGTGAAATTCAAGGCACTCAACCATTGGCTCAACTTGTCTGTAGTCCTAAGTTTGGTCTGTTATTTCAGAAAAATCTTCTTGCCAATAAATAATTCTTTTTTCTTTGTGATTGCAGCTACTATCACTTGTTTTTGTGTTTTTCTTTTCTCTCCTGCTACTTTAGGTATTTGCTGAAACAGGAAAGCAAATTGTTCTCAATGTAATTGAAATAGGCAGGGGAAAAGAAAGAATGAAATCTGTTGCCCACCAAAAAGATGTTAGGAAATCCTTAGATTTGTTTTATCTGTCATTTAGTCTTTTAAGAGTTCTCTTAATTTTTATTATTATTAATTATAATAAAGTATTTATTAATTATTATTTCCTTTATTTAATAATTCACATCTAAATGAAATGGTCAGTAACTTGACTCTTGTGCAGATACTTTCGGCTTGAAGGGAGAAGGGTAGTGTACCACTATCTTTCACTCTTAGAGACATCTTTTTGGTGGTAGATAATTATTGTGACCTTATCACTTTTTGACTAGATTCAAACACTTTTGAGAGTGTAAGTATTAGTCACTCAATCGTGTCCAACTCTTTGCAACCTTATGGACTGTAGCCTGCCAGGCTCTTCTGTCCTTGGGATTTGCCAGGCAAGAATACTGGAGTGGGTTGCCATTTCCTTCTCCTTGAGAGTAGAAAAACATGTATAATTATTCCAGACAACAAGCTAAACCAGATCTCTCTAGGCAAACAGGAACCTGTTACCTATAATTAATACATTTCCAGGCTACTATTATTTTTATCACAAAATAATAAAGGATATGGAAGAGGGCAGCAGAGGATGAGATAGTTAGTTAGCATCACTGACTCAATGGACATTAATTTTAGCAAATTCTGGGAGACAGTGAGGAACAGGGAAGCCTGTTATGCTAGAATCCATGGGGTCGCCAAGAGTTGGACACGATTAAGCGACTGAACAACAACAACAAATAGAAGAATATAAGAAAGTTTGATGAAATTTGTAGTCAGTTTGTTTGCATATATTATTATAAGCAATAACTATTGAGTTGAACGATAATATGATAAACCTGTCTGTTCTTAATTTCTGGTGACTCAAGGATTCATTTGAAGTGTGGTAGAGGTAGACATGAGTGCCTGGTTCAGTTGTGCTGAGCTGGAAAATGAAAGTGAAAGTGTTCTCAGTCATGTCAGAATCTGCAACTCTGTGAGCTATAGCCCTCCAGGCTCCTCTGTCCATGCAGTTCTCCAGGCAAGAATACTGGAGTGGGTTGCTGTTCCCTCCTCCAGGGGATCTTCCCAACCCAGAAATCGAACCTGGGTCTTCTGCATTGCAGGCGGATTCTTTACTGGCTGAGCCACCAGGGAAGCCTCTCTGCAGCGTTTGAAAGAACTCACGTGCTTCCCCCACCCAAGGCACACTGCTGCCGGATAGGACAGCCAGGCTGCTGTCCTGTGGAGTCATCAACAGTGTCCTGTGCTCCTTACAAGAAAGGGAGCAGTGCCTGAACGTTCCTTTTGCTTCAGCTGTACACAGAGTAATAGGACTTTAAACTCCCAAGGGAATAAATAGTAAATTGCCATATTAAATTGACTGTGCATAATATTGTTTTTTCCTTTTTAAAAACTTCATTAGGCATTTATGAGCATTTGCTAGTATTTTCACTTGTTTGCACTTTTACTATATATTTTTGCAATGTCAGTTACATGGTGAAATTATTCCTGAAACTAATAATAAAATCTGTTTAGTTGGAGAATTATTTTTTAAAAGTAGTAGTCAAATTCTAAATACAAGCCAATGAATATTTTTTATCTGAATTTCTAAAGTAATCCTAATTCCCTTAGCACCAATATTATACACAGTACTTATACATATTTATATATATGTATATATATTTACATGCTGATATAATTTTCCTAATTAGGAAATTTAAATACCCATTTTGTGATACCATCAAGAAAATTATTAAACATGGTATTATCAAAAGCAGAAAATAATTGCATAAATAAGTCAATTATTTTGATTTGATTGTCAGCATCTTCAATTAAAAATTCCAGAAAATTCTTCATGACACTGTATCTAATATTAGTGACATTTCTGATTGGAATGCATCATAAATAGTGGTTCTGTTCATCAATCATTGGTATAATTAAGCTACATATATTCATTAAATGTGGATCCAATAGCAGTTGTGGTATACAGGAATATATAAAGTGGGGCTAAAAAGCATCCCAGCTTTTACTGATTTAATGCAGGATTTTATTTTATTTTATTAACCCTGTGATCTAAACTTCAAAACACAGGCAAAAATAAAAGTAAAATGCAACAACTTCTTCTATAAATATATATATATATATATTTTTCTCATGGTACCAGAATGCTTCTCCATAATGTTATTTAATTAAGTCTGTTTTGTGGAAGAAGCATAAGATAACAGTAATTTAACGTTAATGAGGTAAATTGTAGTAACAGAAGTCTAGTTTTAATGCTATTCTCTGTTTCATCTCAAACATTAATCACTCTAATTTTAACTAGTTTTAGCATTATTAAATTAACGTTACCAGCAGCTTTAACATTACTAAAACTTAGAGATACTGGTGTGTGTTGACATTCACATGTCATAATATATAAAAGGTATGAACTGATTAACTTCCTCATTCGAGTCTGATCATTATGGTAACTCAGATTCCAGTTGAAATTATTATTTTTTTCTTCTTTGAAATTCAGAAATAAAACTTGGATGATTTGGTTTTGCAGTTTTGCCCCTTTATCAGGTCATATTCTGTCAGGTCAGTTTTCACAGCTGACATTTCATGTTAATAAACAGCACAGAGCACCTCTCTCTCCCTTCTGCCTTTCCTTTATCCCTCCCTCCTCTCCCACAGTTTCTCTCTCTCCCCCTCTATTCTCCCAGTGTCTTCCTACCAAACCCCTTCTCCATCTTACCATCGCATCTTTAATGCTTGGACATTTCCCATGTCACATCCATGAAATTCCTTTCTCATTTCCCATTTCTAAGAACTAGTTTCATAAAAGGCTAATTTTATGACCAGCTACCTTTAACACTTTTTCCCCTCTTACTCACAGCCCTTTTTTTTTCTCAAATTAATTATATTCCTAAATCTATAAAATAAAAGTCTCATGTCTATCAGGTTTTCCACCAGCATCTTGCTTATTTTTTAAAAAATGTTTCACGTAGTTAAGTGAATCACATGGGTTTCTATAATAGGCAAATGCATGATACCCTTCTCACACATCTGCAGTTATTTATGGAAGATATATTATTTAATCATACATTTTAAAATACAGTCTTTTCATCAAGGATACTTGCTCCTAATTTTCCTATATTACAGTATATTATGTAGATTATACTGTTACCAAATTTTACAAATCTCATAGAGAATGTCTTTGCTTTTCTTCATTTATCTTCGTTCTGTCTCCTCCTTAAGTAAGCCAAGTTAAAAATTTATACCTTAGCTTGGGTTCTCAGGTGTGTCTGACTTCTTGTGAGCCCATGGGCTATAGCCCACCAGCCTCTTCTGTCCATGGGATTCTCCAGTCAAGAATACTGATGTGGGTTGCCATTTCCTCCTCCAGGGGGTCTTCCCAACCTGGGGATCAAACCCAGGTCTCTTGCATTGGCAGCTGGATTCTTTACCGCTGAGCCACCTGGGAAGCCTTTATCATGGGTGCTGGGATAAAATTCTAAATTAAGCCGACTGAAAACCATGGAATTTCTCTAAGATGGCAAGTACTGGATCTGAGAGAGGATCTGTAACACATGTGCTTTAGTTTTCAGTTACTGCTGAGTGTGTGGCTTGGGGGGATTTGAACTAAGTTCTAAGCCGTCAGCACCTTCCCTACATCTCTATTTCAGTCCTTCAAACCAAAACAAGACGTTTTTTGAAGAGCTTGCATCACAGAACACGTGTGGTAGGATACATGGAGGAAAAATGATCCATGACAAATTTTGAAAAAGATAAAATGGCACATACATTTTTCAGGACTGGTGGAAAAATCGTCTCCTAAGAAAATAGGAGAATATGCTGTGTTAGCACTTACTTGCCTTTAAATGGGACATATTTGTGGACCAATTGCAGTGCACTTATATTTGGGTGCTATTTTATTAGGGAGTTTGTAATATTAATAAACTACATATTATTTTATTTCTATTCTGTATTTTAATCTCTCTCAAAGAAGAATGTATAGGCTACCTAAGCAAATGGTCATTGATTCCCTGTTTTTTCTAACTTTTTGTGTTTTTTAGACACATCCATATATACCATATATAACACTCTGCTACTCGTTTTCACAAAGAGATCTATCCACTGTATACATATTTCGTCCTTCTTATTTTTTCCCTAAAAGCTGTTCAGGAAAGTTATCCTTACCAAGATGTGAAAACATAGATGTTTCATATTGCGACATTTCAAAAAGTACCTAATACCATTGACTTCAATGATCCATTGTAACCAAAATCAACATCATATCATAAATGATGACGTAATTCACCCTAAAGCCATTTTCTGAAGGAATTACTTGACTTAAAGAAGCCTTTGATAAATCTTGACAACAAATTGATAGCAAGGTGAGGTGGATTCTGGCTTCCACTTTCTTGATGAAGACATTCACTCTGCTATTTTCCAAAGGACCAAACCTTATTGGTAGATAATAAATATATTTTTGACACAAAACATGCATAATAATCATGGCATATTATCTTTTTCCAAGAGTATCTGTTAAGGTGAAATTCTTCACTTTAATTTCAAATACAGACATGATTCTTTAATACTAAGTAAAATGGACAGTGCTGTCAAAGGAGATGAGGAGAAAAACAATATTCTGTTGTGTCCAACTCTTTGCCCACTATGGACTGTAGCCTGCAAAGCTCCTCTATCCATGGGATTCTCCAGGCAAGAATACTCCTCCAGTGGATCTTCCTGACCCAGGGATCGAATGCTTGTCTCATGTCTACTGGGTTGCAGGCGGATTCTTTACCACTAGGATAAAATGGACAGTGGTGTCACAGCATACATGTAATGATAGAGATTGTGAAGTGTACTGTTATAATTCATTCTGAGACTTTAACCTAAGTAAATCTCTCTTCTAAAATAGGCCATTAACCCCTGTTCAGCATCAAGGCATGTGAAAGCTTAATTGTTTGTGCTTTAGATTCCATGACATCTTTTAAACATTGTTGAGCATCACTTATGTTTTTATTACAGAGAAGTCTATTGTGAGCCTGTGTTTGACAAGTAAAAGTCTGTGTTTCTGCTTTAGTATGTTCCCCCTTTCTCTCTCTCTCTTGGAAAATTTGTATTTTATGAAGTTTAAAAAGAGAACTAGTTGAGAATGACTTATTTCAAACTATGAAATGGATTCATGTTGATGTATGGCAAAACCAATACAATATTGTAAAGTAATTAACCTCCAATTAAAATAAATAAATTCATATTAAAAAAACTATGAAATGAGAATGTCATACAATTTTAGATTCAGTTAATTTAGGCATTATTACATATAACTAGTTATACATAAAATACAGTATTTTGATACAAACATTATTTAGCCAACAGAATTCCCCAGTCTTCCATACTTAGGAACTGGCTAAAGAATATCTCTGTGCTGGCCCAATGTGACTTTCTCTTCTGTTGTCAGGTTCTGCTGATCTTCCTCTGGGTGCTCTAGCTTTCCTCTCTTCTGCCTACTTGCATTGGAAACTTGTTTCCATTTTCTGATGCTTCGCTACTGTTGGTAGCGAAACATTGTCTTTGTATCAGCAATAGATGAATGTTGACTATATAGTTGGATCCTACCTTCAGTTCAGTCACTCAGTCAAGTTCAGTCATTCAGTCAAGTTCAGTCATTCAGTCATGTCTGACGCTTCTCGACCCCATGAATCAAAGCACTCCTCCCTGTCCATCACCAACTACTGTAGTTCACTCAAATTCATATCCATTGAGTCGGTGATACCATCCAGCCATCTCATCCTCTGTCGTCCCCTTCTCCTCCTGCCCCCAATCCCTCCCAGCATCAAAGTCTTTTCCAATGAGTCAACTCTTCCCATGAGGTGGTCAAAGTACTGGAGTTTCAGCTTCAGCAAAAGTCCCTCCAAAGAACATCCAGGACTGATCTCCTTTAGAATGGACTGTTTGGATCTCCTTGCAGTCCAAGAGACTCTCAAGAGTTTTCTCCAGTACCACAGTTCAAAAGCATCAATTCTTCGGCACTCAGCTTTCTTTACAGTCCAACTCTCACAACCATACATGACTACTGGAAAAACCATAGCCTTGACTAGACAGACCTTTGTTGGCAAAGTAATGTCTCTGCTTTTCAATATGCTATCTAGGTTGGTCATAACTTTCCTTCCAAGGATTAAGCGTCTTTTAATTTCATGGCTGCAGTCAGATCCTACCTTAGCTATGTTCTTAAGGAAGCTTTTTTTTTTTTTTTTTTCCCCATCTATACTTTGTACATGGTAGTTGCTTGTTGTGACTATAAACTTATTTTTTCTATTTGCCTGGATCTGAAGTTCTGTTCCATGTCACTCTTGCTCGGATGCCTCCGTGTGTTCTGCCTCTCTAGTTTTCATATTTTACTGTCCCTTCAAATCATGACACAGATGTGAAATTTTTAATTATTGTTTTCCTGGGGATACTCTTCAGAGTCTGAATGCAAGCTGAAAGCCAGTCTTCCTTCGTGGCTGCCGTGAGTCCTGTGTGACATGATGGGAAACACTTGGCCAAGGCAGTATAAGCATCAACTCTTTGGCATTTTTTGAAAATTGGGGTATAGTTGCTTTATGATGTTGTGTTGGTATCTGCTCTACAACACTGTGAATCAGCTATGTGTACACGTCTGTCCTCTCCCTCTTGTACCTCCATTCACCACTCCCCCAACCCTTCCTACCCCTCTCCTCTCTAGGTCACCACAGAGCACCAAGCTGAGCTCCCTGTGGGATACAGCAGGTTCCCACTAGCTCTCTCTTATACACATGGTTGTTTATACTTGTCAATCCATCTCCTGAGCTCCCTGTGGGATACAGCAGGTTCCCACTAGCTCTCTCTTATACACATGGTTGTTTATACTTGTCAATCCGTCTCCCAGTTCATCCCATCTTCCCTTTCCCCACACCATGTCCACACACCTGTTCTCTCCCTCTGAGTTCCTATTTCTGTCCTGCAAATGGGCTCATCAGTACCATCTTTATAGATTCCACAAATATGCGTTAACAAATGATATTTGTTTTTTCTCTTTCTGACTTAGCTCACTCTGTATGAGAGTCTCTAGGTCATACCACGTCTCTACATAGACACAATGGAATATTACTCAGCCATTAAAAGGAATGATGTTGGGTCATTTGTTTTAGCATCTTAAACATACTCTGCTCTGGACTACAGTTTCACTAATGTTATCTAATATTAATATTTTAACAATTAGCTGTGGTATTATTGTCCTCATTTAGTAGTTAAAGAAAGTATGTCTCAGAGAAGCTGTGTCACATTTCCAGCACAGTTACAAAGTCCTTGTGTACAAGATACTAAGACAGAGATGAGTAAGACAGGACCCCACCCCTCAGGGAATGGTCTTCAAGTTCAGTTCCTGCTTCTTTCTACTGTATTAGAATGCTATAAAAGGAAGAGACAAAGTAGTTTATTCTACAGTGTTTCTTTAAAACATTAAATACATATCACACCAGTCCATCCATCCTGGGTGTTCATTGGAAGGACTAATGCTGAGGCTGAAACTCCAATACTTTGGCCACTTCATGCAAAGAGTTGACTCATTGGAAAAGACCGTGATTCTGGGAGAGATGAGGGGGGAAAGATGGGGGGCGGGCAGGAGGAGAAGGGGACGACAGAGGATGAGATGGTTGGATGGCATCACTGACTTGATGCACCTGAGTTTGGGTGAACTCTGGGAGTTGATGATGGACAAGGAGGCCTGGCGTGCTGCGATTCATGGGGTCACAAAGAGTCGGACATGACTGAGTGACTGAACTGAACTGAACTGTGTGATAAACAAAATCCTTATGCATTCTTTAATGTCAGTTAAAATCCAAAATAAATCAATTAAAAGCCAATCAGAGTAAGAATAAGAAAAATATCACTTTTGTTTCAAATTATTACTTTGTTTTCAAATTACATACTTTTGGGAGTCTGCACAATCTTTTTTAATTGATTTTCTGCTTCAGAGTGTTTTCAGATTGTCATCTAACACATATAGAAAATCATTTTATGACCAAGATCACTTTTTTTAGTAGAATTGCATTATCTTCAATATTATTGACATTAAATATTCATAATTTAATGTTACTAGAAGGTACTTAACTGAGTGACTACTTAATGAGCTCTTTGATCGGAGCTGAAAATGAATCCCTATATTTATTTCCCATGGTAATTTCCATGTCTCTTCATCCCATGAACTTCAAAGGTATTTGCTCTTATTTTGACAAGGTATGTCCTGAGATAGAGCCTCAATTGTACTTATTCAAATTATATATAAAATCTGGAGTGTCCCAAAAGTCTTGTGACAGTTTTATTTGTGTGTGTGTGTATGTGTGTGTTCTCTATCTTTCTGAATGTGTACCATTAGGAAAAATGAACTCATTCAATAATTCAATGTAATTTTACTCCATTAATTACAAAAGCTAATGATGATTCACCACCCATGTTATACTCAACCCATTTGGGCGGCTATAACAAAAATCCTGTGCACACTGAATAATTTATAAGCAAGATACATTTTTTTTTTCTTACACTTCTGGAGACTGGGAAGTCCAAGATCAAGGCAGCACAGATTTGGTATCTGGTAGAACTGCTTCCTAGACCAGTTATCTTTTTCTCTATAACCCCACAGGACTGAAGGAGGAAAGGAGCTCTCTGGGTCACCTTAAGGGTACTAATACCATCCATGAGGGCTTGCCAGGTAGGGCTAGTGGTAAATAATCTGCCTGTCAATGTAGGAGACACAGGTTCAATCCCTGGGTCAGGAAGATCCCCTGGAGAAGGAAATGGTTAGCTACTCCAGTATTGTTGCCTGGACAATTCCATGGACAGAGGAGCCTGGTGGGCTATAGTCCATAGGGTTGCAAAAAGCTGGACATTACTGAATCTACTTAGCACACTTGGCACACTCAGAAAATATAGTTGATTTACATTGTTGCATTAATTTCTGATGTACACAAAGTGATTCATATATATATATGAATATATTGCTTTTTCATATTATTTTCATTATGGTTTATCACAGAGTATTGAATATAGTTCTCTGTGCTACACAGCAGAACCTTTTGAAGTTCTGACTACCTGTTTCTTGCTGCAAAAACTGCTATATATCCTGGCTCCTCCCTTACCTCTTTGGACCAGTCCCTCAGAGAGATATGAGAGTCTGCCTCCTGGGCTTAAGTTCCCAGGAAGCCCACCAAATAAAACATAAATCTCAACTTTCAGACTGTGCATTTTGTTTTTCAGTTGTCAGTACTAGGTAAGGTCCTAAGCACTCAGTACGCATGAGTGAATAAACCAGAGATGTCTACCTTTACAGAGCTGACATTTTAGTGGGGGAGAAAGGAGACAAAAACATAATAAACAACTAAATATGTGATACATAAGGCAGTGAAAATGCTATGAAAATAAACAGAGTGATGGTATAGTTCAGGATACAAATTTGAATGAATGGTCAGAAGCAGTGGCTGAGAGGGGTAAACATTCATTACAGGGACATCCATGGGAAGAGCATTTCAGAGAGTAGAAACAGTCAGTTCTGGAAATCAAGAACACCCCTGCAAATTCAAGCAACAAGAAGGGACTCTATGTTACTGACAAGGCAGGGGTGTTGGGGGGAATTACAAGAGACAAGGTCAAAGAGTTAATGAGAAGAGGCTTTGTGGACCACCAAGGGACCTTTAGTTTTTGTTCTTTGAGAAATAGGGAGTCATTGTAGGGTTTGTAGTGAAAGAATGCTATGATGTAACATATCTCATGGATCTGTTTTGTCCACTAGAATGGACTGGAGCAACGAAAGCATTCAAGTTCCGAGACCAGATAAAATGATCTCCCATAATCCAGGGAGAGAATGATAGTGTGGACAACAGTTTTGGATTATGAAGGTAGAAACAAATGGATCTCTGGAAAACTTAGATATGGAATATACAAAAGAGAGGGGAGGAAGACAGGTTCAAGGATTTTTACATGACCTATGGGAAGAGGGAATAGCTGTGAACCAAGATGGGAAATGCTGTGGCTGAGTAGCTTCAGGGAGAAAAATCTGGAATTCTGCCTTGGGCATGTTGAGTTGAAAGTCCATTAAACATACAATGGAAGATGATACGCTAGTCATTAGAAACATAAGCTTGGATTTTGGGAGAAGATCGGAGCTAGAGATAAAGTTAGGAATCTGTCACTCAGTTGGCACTTAAAGGCAACAGACTGAATAGGATCACCAAGGGCGTGCAGATGGAGATTAGAAGACCAAGAACAAAATCTAACGATCAAAAATCTCAGAGAGTAGGATAACCCAGAGAGGGAATGTAGAATGAAAAATTCAGGAACATGGGGCATTTTTGCAATCGGAAGGAAGTGTGTTAGTCAAAGGATGTTGACAGATCAACTAAATTGCAGACAGTGCATTATTTCAGGATTTAGCAAAATGAGGCCACTGATAGCCTTGTCGAGAGCAGATGAAAATGCAGTGACAGCGAAGAGGACAGAAGAGAGGTAATGGAGGCAGAGGATTAAGACAACTTGTTGCACAGAGATGTTGCAAAAGGTTGCAAAGAATTAGGCGGGAAAATTAATGATCATCCTATTAGTTTATCATGATAGCAGAGGAAGGGCTATTTTAGAAATACTTCAGAAGTACAAAGTATTTACACAGAATGCATAAACTACAAACATAGTATTTCACGAATTTAAATAGTGAATGACCTTTTGTTCTCAGTAGCCACTGGCGAACAGGAAGCTGTGAAAGGCGGGAGCATTTGAAGTCATCTAACTTTTTTGAATTAAAAACACACTTTTTTACAGCTAGAAAAGGTTCAGAAACAGCTTTTTTTTTTTTCTTTTTACTCTATTGTCTCTGCCTTTGAAATAACAACAAAGAATAGATTTACAGCATGACAATAGTTTTATACATGTCTAGGGGCAAAAAAAAAAAAAAAAAAAAATCCAGGAACAGCAGGGGGCAATATAATTCTCTCTTTTTATTTGGAGATTAAATGTCAGGAACAGAGACCGGTACCTCATTATTTCAACAGATTTTTATTGCTAATCCTTCATGGAGAAACAGTGAAAACATCCTCAAGAATTTTTTTAAAAAAATTCCCTTATGGAGACCTAAAATTTTATAGGTGTATCATATACACAATTTAAAAAAGAAGTTATTTTAAACTATCCTCCAAAATATTTAAACTCATTCATGCTATATGTTTATATCTATATAACCTTATATTTGTAAATTACTTTTACCTATTTGGTAGCATTTTTCTACATCTCATTTTTTCTCTTTTAGCCATTAAGATATTTATATGCTATTTCTAGAAATAATATAATTTTATCTATGTGATTAATTATCCATATATTGTAACATATACTGTAACACAAGTTAAAGGCCAGAGTTTATAGTTATTAATGACTGAGCAACTCCATGCCAGGAACCATTTTAATTTATATCAATTATCTATTAATTTCATTTATTCTTCATAAAATCTTCCTGAGTAGAAACTCATTATTTTTATTTTAGAAATGAGGAACCAAATTTAGAGGAATAAATAATTCACTCAGGATTATACAGCTTCACTCATTCTTTCAATATATAGGTTTAGAGATACCCTTGTCATTTTAAAGACCAACAAAACTTCATTACAATGCTTATATGATATTAAATTGTATCATTGCCTGGGCTCATATACCCTAAGGAGTAGTTACATTTTAATCACAAATGTTTACACATAAAATACTCATTGTATAACTGATCTATGCGATGGCTATCTTATACATTAATATCAATTAGTTCTTCCCATATAAAAATATTTCAAAACTCTTGCTAGAAAAGTTTACTATTCTCCTCTTCCAATCTGGGCCATTTGGGATATAGCATCTATGAAACATTTGAAGCCTCTGTGGTGCTAAGGCTCATGGCAAATGTCCCCAGAAAGGAGGCAAGGCTGGTTCAATTTCCTCCAACTTTGCTTTGCAACCTATTATTGCCTATATATCACTGTGTGGTTACATTCATAGTAAATAGCTTCAAACGTGCATGCCTATGTGGTGCTTCTGCAGAATACACTGTACTGTGAGCTGCAAGCAAACATTAGGAGTTACTGCTTCTATTACATTTTTTTTTTTTAATGGAGTTGCACAGAATGTATGATGGTTCTGTACTGTGAACCATTTTTTCTCAGTTGTTCCCCAAAGTAGAAGGTGAATTTTCTTGTCAACCTAGGCTTAAATGACCCTTCTATTACAACATTCATGAGTCTGGGTTTTTTGTTGCCCCCTCCCACCCCCCCGAAAAACACTTCACTCATCACAAAGTGCCTGGACAGTGAAAACCCAATAAAGACAGAAAAATACACAGTCGTAGCCTACTGCCTAGTATAACAGAGTACCCACTTGTAACAGGTTATTGTAGAGAACTAGAGACAGTATGAAAGTGAAAGTGGAGAGTGAAAGAGTTGGCTTAAAGCTCAACATTCAGAAAACGAAGATCATGGCATCCAGACCCATCACTTCATGGGAAATAGATGGGGAAACAGTGGAAACAGTGTCAGACTTTATTTTGTTGGGCTCCAAAATCACTGCAGATGGTGATTGCAGCCATGAAATTAAAAGACGCTTACTCCTTGGAAGAAAAGTTATGATAAACCTAAATAAACTGTTCAAAAGCAGAGACATTACATTGCCGACTAAGGTCCGTCTAGTCAAGGCTATGGTTTTTCCTGTGGTCATGTATGGATGTGAGAGTTGGACTGTGAAGAAGGTTGAGCACCGAAGAATTGATGCTTTTGAAGTGTGGTGTTGGAGAAGACTCTTGAGAGTCCCTTGGACTGCAAGGAGATCCAACCAGTCCATTCTAAAAGAGATCAGTCCTGGGTGTTCTTTGGAGGGACTTTTGCTGAAGCTGAAGCTCCAGTACTTTGGCCACCTCATGTGAAGAGTTGACTCACTGGAAAAGACTCTGATGGTGGGAGGGAGTGGGGGCAGGAGGAGAAGGGGACGACCGAGGATGAGATGGCCGGATGGCTTCACTGACTCGATGGACATGGGTCTGAGTGACCTCCGGGAGGTGGTGATGGACAGGGAGGCCTGGTGTGCTGCAATTCATGGGGTCGCAAAGAGTCGGACACGACTGAGCAACTGAACTGAACTGAGAGCCGTGTGGCACTAGTGGAGCCTGTGTGCTAATGCGGGAGAAGTAATAGAAGAGGGTTTGATTCCTGAGTTAGGAGGATACTCTAGAAGAGGGCGCTGCAATCCACTCCAGGATTCTTGCCTGGAGAATCCCATGGACTGAGAGGCCCGGAGGGCTATAGTCCATGGGGTTGCAAAGAGTCGGACATGACTGAAGCAACTTAGCATAGAGACGTGTAAATTAACATATAAAGGAAAAATATCTAGAGTTTGGTCCTTAATCAAGGACATATTACAATCCATGTCTCTTTATTTTTCACACAAAATTATAAATTTCTTAAGAGCAAAGCCATTGTCTTATTGTTAGCAATGGCTGGAATCAAATAGAAGCAGAATAAAAGTTTTCTTAAGGACATTTTTGGCTTTTTCTGCAGTGAGTGAGGACATAAAATCCAGAGGTAACAAAACATGCACAACAAGCAAGCAAATAAACCTTGACTGCAGAAACAGATATCTCAGTTTGCGGTCTCAGTCTAGACAACCATTTGCCATTTAGCCGTAAGGCTAAGACATCACCTATGAGAAAGAGCTAGAAACACAAAACCTCCTTCATGCCCTTTGTATTATGCAGTATAATGATGTCTGTTAGAATATATCTAGTTCTCACACCTGAATGCAATTTCAGCTATATTCTGAATTCTTTTTTGTGGGCTTCATAACACCTCAAGAGTCACTTCAAAAATTTTATACACAGTGACTTAAATGTATGAAATTTTTTCATTATTATATTAAATGTTGCAAAGACATTATCAAATACACATTGTTGGGATTTCCCTGGTCAACAAGTGGCTAAGACTCTGTGCTCCCAATGCAGGGGACCCAGGTTTAATCCCTGATCAGCCAACTAGATCCCCCAAGCCACAACTCAGAGTCTGCACGCCACAACTAAAGATGCTGTATGCCACAATGAAGATCAAAGATTCCATATAAGACAACCAAGGCCTGGCACAGTCAAATGAAAATACATATTGTCTTACCTAGAGGGGAGGAAAGGGGAGTTTAAGAAGGAGGGGGCATATACATACCTATAGCTGATCCATGTTGATATATGGCAGAAACCAACACAATACTGTAAAATGATTACCCTCCCATTAAAAATAAATATGTTTTAAAAAGAAAAAATACATATTATCTTTAAAAAATCTTGGCTCTTGAGTCTCCAATAAATCATAAGTAAGTAACATAACCATATTTAATTGAACAATTCCTATGTGCCATGCACTTCAGCTCATCGACTCCCACACATGATCACATTTCATTCTCAAGAAAAAATTATTACCTAAATGCTATTGTCAAGTTAGGCAGTTAGAAAGAGTTGGGGCCAGGAATGAGGCCCGAGCTTGTCTGACCTCAAAGTCTGGTCCTCAGTCATTGGATATCAGATAAAATATTAGGGTGACATTTTGGAAGAAATGTTCACTGTACAGGAAATTCATGTCCTTGAATAACCACAAGTTATAAGATACACACACAGATGCAAAAGTACACATTTACATGTATATACACACCACCCTCAACATCCCTCCAACATTAGCAACAAAATCCTCAAGGCAGAAAGGACAGTTGATTTCACAGTAAAACCCATGATATGAGAACACCCATGATATGGGAACAAACCGAATAACAACAAAAATTTCCCACTGATGATTCATCTTGTAAAAAATTGCTACTTGTCTATTTTGATTATCTTTTCGATAATTAGACTGGATCCTATTATAGACAGGTCACCCTAAATTCAAAATGAGCATGATTCTAGACAATGATGTTGAGAATTAGAAATCTTTGTCTTATACAATTCTAATGTTGACATAGTTTTCCTCTTTTGTCAGTTCAGTTCAGTTGCTCAGTTGTGTCTGACTCTATGACCCCATGGACCGCAGCACGCCAGGCTTCCCTGTCCATCGCCAACTCCTGGAGCTCCTTTGTCACATAGATGTATTTCTCTAGTCCATATATCAAGGTCTAATGAAGATATAATATTCATGGATTATTGTATTAGATGTTACGCCAGTCAGCTATTGCCACAATCACAGAAACCACTCCAAAGTGCTGAGAATACAACAGCAAGAGTTTATCCTCCTGGTCACAGTCCGCAAGTTGACTGAAGTTTGAATGATCCAGGCTGGACTGGGCATTATTTGCCTTAGGCTGCGAGTTGCCTGGGCTGGGCTCCCGGGTGGAGGATGAATTCTAATCTGCTCCATCTGTGAGTGTTTTGGAGTCCAGACCAAAGGGCAGGGGCTACCTGGGGGCATGCAATTCTTTGAAAATGAGGGTATGTAGTACCCTGCAAATAAGCAGGGTGAAGAAGCCAAGTCAAACAGTGCAAGTGCACTCAAGGTCTCTTCTTGTCTTCTGCTAATATTCGGACAAACAAGCAAGTCACATGGCCAAGCCCAGCACCAACATGGGAGAACGTGTTCTTTTGACACTGAGAATGCTAAGATAATGACTATTCTCTAAAAAGGAAAAACTGTTTACCAACCATATTAAGTACCATAGACTCACCTGAATGCAATCCCTTGAAAGTAACCCTTCCCTGAGAAAAATGGAAAATTTTATAGCTTTTCATTCTTAAAGAGTAATAGACAAGAATCAGCATATGAAATGCGTGTGTGTTCATTCAGTTATATCTGACTCTTTGGACTGCCTCAGCCAGGTCCCTCTGTCCATGGGATTCTCCAGGCAAGAACACTGGAGTGAGTTCCCTTGGTCACAGTCTGCAAGTTGACTGCAGTTTGAATGATCCAGGCTGGATTGGGCATTCTTTGCCTCGGGCTGTGAGTTGCCTGGGCTGTGCTCCCTGGTGTAGGATAGATTCTGATCTGCTCTATCTGTGGAGCATTTTCCACTCCAGGGCATAATCCTGACCCAGAGACTGAACCTGCGTTTCTGTGTCTCCTGCATTGGCAGGCAAATTCTTTACCACTAGCACCACCTGGGAAGCTCCAAAATATGAAATACAATATTTATTTCAATTCAAGACGGTGGAAACTTTGTGGTAGGGTCATAGCTATTGTTGTCTGTTTGCCTCTGGCCGCTAAACTGATTAAGATGATTGTAAGTTCAGTTCAGTTCAGTTCAGTCGCTCAGTCCTGTCCGACTCTTTGTGACCCCATGAATTGCGGCACACCAGGCCTCCCTGTTCATCACCAACTCCCAGAGTTCACTCAGACTCACGTCCATAGAGTCAGTGATGCCATCCAGCTATCTCATCCTCTGTTGTCCCCTTACCCCTGGCCCCCAGTCCCTCCCAGCATCAGAGTCTTTTCCAATGAGACAACTCTTCGCATGAGGTGGCCAAAGTACTGGAGTTTCAGCTTTAGCATCATTCCTTCCAAAGAAATCCCAGGGCTGATCCCCTTCAGAATGGGTTGGTTGGATCTCCTTGCAGTTCAGGGGACTCTCAAGAGTCTTCTCCAGCACCACAGTTCAAAAGCATCAAGATGATTGTACACTATACAACTATTGGGCAGAGGGAGATTAACAATGCTCATTCAACTTCAAACTGCTTGCTGCCTCTGAAATTGCAGAGCTATTTATAAAGTAGCAACAATAGCAACTAAAATAAGGCAGCTGCCAAAACTCAAATAATTTCTTGCTCCAGCCTCAGTCTTCCCTACAGCATCAGTGAAAAACTTTCTCTTCAAGGGTCAAATGCATAGACATTGTTTCTTTAGCATTATATAGAACAAGAAAAGGAATGGCTAACAACCAATAGGAAACAACTGTAAGTTTCCATTTGGTGTTTTCTTCCCAAGGATGGCGAACTGCATACAGAAATTCGGGGACAAGTGTCAAGTGCCAGACAAACTCCTTAAGATTAAATAAGTATGGTTCAAAGTCTGTGTGGGGAGGGATGGATTGGGAGATTGGGAATGATGTATACATACTACTGATACGAGGTATGAAAAAGATAACTAATGAGAATGAATAGCTCAGGGAACTCTGCTCAGTGCTCTGTGGTGACCTAAATGGGAAGGGAATCCAAAAAGAGGGAATATATGTATACATATAGCTGATTCACTTTCCTGTACAGCAGAAACTTACACAACATTGTAAACAAGTATACGCCAATAAAAATTAAAAAGCACATACACACACACACACACACACAGAACATGGTTGAGCTGTATAAAGTGAACTCAAATATCTCTGACAGCACATCTCTGATAGAGATGATGTTATTGTAATATGTGGAATGGTCCTCTGGCTATATTTTCTCCCTGACAGGCAGCACAGTCACGGCATCATCCTCAGTGATGACCATTCTCTAAGGAAGTCACATTGGCCGCATAGGTGAAGAGAGGAATGTGTAAGCCCCTAAGTAAAATGGGTAAGAGACACTAACACATAATTTATGGGGCATCCTTGCAGGCTCAGATGGTAAAGAATCTGCCTGCAATACACAAGACCCAGGTTTGATCCCTGGGTTGGGAAGATCCCCTGAAGAAGGGAATGACAACCCACTCCAGTATTCTTGCCTGGAGAATTTCATAAACAGAGAAGCCTGGCGGGCAGAAGAGCATGGGGTCACAGAGAGTCGGACATGACCGAGCAGCTAACACTATGCATTCATTATTCTAGTCGAGTACAAAACAATCCAGATGGCTATCTTTGGTTTACTCTCAAGCTTGCTTCCTACCCCGTGTCTTTTCCCGTGAGCTTGTAAATGGTTCTTGTCTGGATTCAACTTTCAGTTTGAGGGCTACCAATGACAGTTAATAGAAAAATACAACTATTTTCAAAAATAAGAAACTGGGCTTTGAAAATATTTTCAGCTAATGTTATGACTAAAATATCTATAAATTATTTTTTTCAAATGAATTTTTAGGAGAACACAGCTTTTTAGGAAATCATAGCCTCCACTGTGAGCCTAAAGTTTACAAATATTATTAAAATGAAACTAAGCTTAATAAAAATTCTCTTGGGGCTTTAAAAATGTAACGCTTTTTTATGCCTTGGTATGGGATATAATTATTTCTAATTTGATTTATCAAGATCTTTTTATATCTCTGCTCAATTGTGTATAAAAAAAAGTGATGCTACAATTATTGATCGCCATTTTATTACTTGCAGTTGTTCAGTCGTTAAGTCCTGTCTGACTCTTTGCGACCCCATGGACCGCAGCACACCAGTCTCCTCTGTTCTCCACTATCTCCCAAAGTTCGCTCACATTAACATTCACTGAGTTGGTGATGCCATCTAACCATCTCATCCTCTGCCACTCCCTTCTCTTAATTGACTTCAGTCTTCCCCATCATCG
Source organism: Ovis canadensis (assembly GCF_042477335.2). Taxonomy (NCBI): domain Eukaryota; kingdom Metazoa; phylum Chordata; class Mammalia; order Artiodactyla; family Bovidae; genus Ovis; species Ovis canadensis. Next base: position 108,865,474 of record NC_091246.1, read on the forward strand.
GGGTCTTTTCCAATGAGTCAGCTCTTTCCATCATGTGGCCAAAGTATTGGAGCTTTACGTTCAGCTTCAGTCCTTTCAGTGAATATTCAGGGTTGATTTTCTTTAGGATTGATTGGCTTGTTCTCCTTGGTGTCCAGGGGACTCTCAAAAGTCTTCTCCAGCACCACAACTTGCAAGCATCAATTCTTTAACACTCATTCTTCTTTATGGTCCAACTCTCATAAATAAAGCTTGTATTTTAATTAATTCTGTCTTTTTATATGGATCTTTACAGGTGATTTGCCTCATTTTCTGGAGCAAAGCAAACATCCATTCAATACTGACTAATCTAGAATCCTGGCTAGTAATTGTGAAAACACATATTTTGGGGATCATTTAGCCCAGAATATCAATTTACAGATGAGGAAACTGAGACCTAAAACAGTAATCAACCTACCTAAGGAGCAGATACATGTTAGAAAAATCCAACACACAAACCCAGATTTTCAGACTTTAAATTTGCCATTTTTTAACCTTAGCAAAATAATTAACTGTCAGTTTCTGCTTCACAGAAATTTTGCAAAATGTAATTTCTATTATATAATGGAAATATACTATCATTATTCAAAACATAACCTTGAAACTTGAATTATATGTAAACATTAAAGTTAAATGCAAAGAGCCGACTCATTGGAAAAGACCCTGATGCTGCGAAAGATTGAAGGCAGGAGGAGAAGGGGACGATAGAGGGTGAGGTCGTTGGATGGCATCACCGACTCAATGCACGTGAGTTTGAGTAAATTCCAGGAGATGGTGAAGGACAGGGAGGCCTGGCGTGCTACAGACCATGGGGGTCACAAAGAGTTGAACATGTCTTAGTGGCTGTACAACTTTAAATGACATCATTTAAACATCTATTCAGGTAGAACTAAAGCACCATGGTTTAGAAGATTCCCAGAAATCTCTTTTGATTGACATCTTGATTCTACTGTTTGAATTAAAAAAGGTATACAAATGGACTTTCTTATTTCATTGGAGTAACAGCTACTTATGGAAGAAGACTGAATATCTAGGGCTGGGGAATGAACGCAAAATTAACAGCAGAAAAACAGATATCGCTAGCAACATGATCTAAATGGTCAAAGCAATTCTAGGTATTAGAAACGGTAATGCAGGATAAAAATGGGGGGAGATAATACAGAGAAGGTGTAAGAGCCAGTCATATTTTGAAAGTCTAGGCAGTTTTTGAAGTTCCATATGAGCAGTATGTCTATAATCCAAAAAGGCTGTCTGAGTGACAGAGATTAGTCATATGGACAGAGACCACAGACCTCCAAAGAAGAAGCATCATCTATCTTAACAAGGATAATAGATTGGAATCAAGAAAATTTCTTTATATTTGGGAAAAAAAGCTTTGTATCAAGGGACCTGGCAACAAACTGAAATCTTATGTCTAATTTTGTGTATATTTTTTCTTAGGAAATGAAGGCCTCAGAAATCTTTCATTGAATAGTCAAGTGGGTCTTTGAAACAGACAAACAGAACTGCTATATTAGAAAAGTATTATTTGATTAAGAAAGGAGATTATTTCATAGAAATGTAACAGAAGAAAAATCACATATGATCAGAAATGACCAAGATTTTAGGTAATATTTCCTAATTTTCTCATTGTGTTCTATACTTCACATAGAAAGCCAATTATGATAAAAGATTTACACAATGTTTTCCTATTGATTGATTACCTGGGGCTATTTTTATCCATGAAATTACAATCAATGGCTCTAAACAATTCTAGGCTTATAAACCATGGTCTGACACCTTTCTAAGAAAACACACAACAGAAGCTTATGAATTTTATGAAACTATTATCCAGTTACCACTGAAGCCTTTAGCCTCAGTGAAATAAGACAATAAGAAAAAGAAATTAAATGTGAAAGGAGACTCCTTTCTAAATTAAATGTTTCACGTCTCCGAAGGCATCAGCTGCTCTCAGACCACATTTACATGAATATAATGATCCCTGCTTTTTAAGGTTTACTTCCTTAATCAAAATATTCATTAGAGGGAAGATGTTCATTCACAGTTAAATCTCGTTATGTGATTTTTTACATATTTTTAAGTCCAGCATTAACTAACATTCTCTTCATTCAGACCTGGACTTTCCAGGTGACTCAGTGGTAAAGAATCCATCTGCAGTAGAGAAGACACCTGTTCGATCCTTGGGTCTGGAAGAGCCCCTGGAGGAGGAAATGGCAACCCACTCTGGTATTCCTGCCTGGGAAATCCCATGGACAGTGGAGCTAATGGACTACAGTCCATGGAGTTGCAAAAGAGTCAGACACAATATACGGAGTAAACAATAGCAGCAATCATTTAGACCAATAAAAATTATCAGTTAAAAAAAACTGAACTGTGGTTGGCACATATATATGTCCTAGATTTCAGTTATTATTATAAAAAACTGAATACTTTCACTTAATTTACAAATATGTATTCTTAGTTAGGGGCTTCCCCAATAGCTCAGTTGGTAAAGAATCTGCCTGCAATGCAGGGGACCCCAGTTTGATTCTTCAGTTGAGAAGATTCGCTGGAGAAGGGATAAGCTACCCAATCTAATATTCTTGGGTTTCCTTTGTGGATCAGCTGGTAAAGAATCCACCTGCAATGCAGGAGACCTGGGTTTGATCCCTGGGTCAGGAAGATCCTGTGGAGAAGGGAAAGGCTACCCACTCCAGTATTCTGGCCTGGAGAATTCCATGGACTGTGTGATCCATGGGGTTGCAAAGAGTCGGACACGACTGAGCGAACGTCATATTCTTAGTTCATGAGGCGTGTAAAACTGACTACAATAAGGATCACTGTGTTGGTTTAGCTCTCCCAAAATTCCCTCTTAACTGAAAAAATACCTTACTACACGATTTTTTTCTTTTTTCTTTTTTTATTATTGTTTAGTCAACTGTGACCCCGTGGACTGTAGCCTTCCAGGCTCCTCTGTCCATGGTATTTTCCAGGATTTTGTATATACATAGATGAAAAAGAGATACATATATCTAGATGTCAACCAGAATTTTTTGAATAGTTAGACCCCATGTGAATCTATTTTGAGGACTGCTACTACTTTTGGACAGTTCTGAAATGCAATTGTCTTTTCCTCACCTCCGACTGAAGCTAGAGGTGTTAGAAGAATCCCTGTTAGTTAAGTCATTTCTCCTCTTTTCCCTGATGTTTTGTTATCCTAGACTCAAAACATCTGACAATCTTCTAAAGCAAATATTGTTCCATCTTTTACAGAATTTTTTCCTGTACTTTTGCAGAGTCTCTTACAGATGATGACGTAGAGGAATGTGGCAAAGACAAAAATGCTTACAAAATATTGCATGAGGGTCCTTTCTTTAGAACAATACTTTGGCTTAGATTTGGGCCCCATAGTCAGTTCTGGGCAATGAGCAGGAGCATTTAATCCAGGAGTCATAGGGTAGCAGGAGCTGATGACACCACCATCAGACTGGCTCTCTGAGGATTACATGGAATAGAACACGCCACTGGGCTGTGCTGGGCAGGCCCCATTACAGGAAATAAAATTTCTGTTGTGATACACTACTGAGACTTTGGTTCTAAAATTAGAGCTTTTATTATTTTTTATTTTTTTTGAACCTAATAAATTTCCTCAAAAGGGTTGCATGGCTTTAGTAATTGGACCATGGGGTGTGAATAAATTGCTTTTGGATTCTAGAAAACTGGTGAGCCATGTGATCCCGTGGCAACATATTTGGTCCAAGTGTTGTCTGTAATAATTCTGAAGGTGGAATCTTCAATTCTGGGGGAAGAGGATGAAAAGAGAACTTCAGTAGTGTATATATATATAGAAGGTATAACTGAAAGTGTTTGGCAAGGTATTATGAGAAAGAATTGGATAGTCAGCAAGCCTCAAAGAAAGGAAACTGAGACATCAGAAGTTTGGGACCTTTCAAAATTAGAAAAGAGGTAAGTTTTAAAAAACAGAAAAACATCTATTTCTGCTTTATTGACTATGCCAAAGCCTTTGACTGTGTGGATCCCAATAAACTGTGGAAAATTCTGAAAGAGACGGGACTACTACACCACCTGACCTGCCTCTTGAGAAATTTGTATGCAGGTCAGGAAACAACAGTTAGAACTGAACATGGAACAACAGACTGGTTCCAAATAGGAAAAGGAGTACGTCAAGGCTGTATATTGTCACCCTGCTTATTTAACTTCTATGCAGAGTACATCATGGGAAACGCTGGGCTGGAGGAAGCACAAGCTGGAATCGAAATCGCCAGGAGAAATATCAATAATCTCAGATATGCATATGACACCACCCTTATGGCAGAGAGTGAAGAGGAACTAAAGAGCCTCTTGATGAAAATGAAAGAGGAGAGTGAAAATGTTGGCTTAAAGCTCAACATTCAGAAAACTGAGATCATGGCATCTGGTCCCGTCACTTCATGGCAAATAGATGGGGAAATAGTGACCAACTTTATTTTTGGGGGATCCAAAATCACTGCAGATGGTGATTGCAGCTATGAAATTAAAAGACACTTACTACTTGTGAGAAAAGTTATGACCAACCTAGACAGTATATTATAAAGCACAGATGTTACTTTCCCAACAAAGGTCTGTCTAGTCAAGGCTATGGTTTTTCCAGTAGTCATGTATGGATGTGAGAGTTGGACTATAAAGAAAGCTGAGTACCGAAGAATTGATGCTTTTGAACTGTGGTGTTGGAGAAGACTCTTGAGAGTCCCTTGGACTGCAAGATCCAACCAGTCAATCGTAAAGGAAATCAGTCCTGAATATTCATTGGAAGGACTGATGTTGAAGTTGAAATTCCAATTCTTTGGCCACTGATGTGAATACTGACTCATTGGAAAAGACTCTGATGCTGGGAAAGCTTGAAGGCGGGAGGAGAAGGGGACAACAGAGGATAAGATGGTTGGATAGCATCACTGACTCAATGGACATGAGTTAAACTCCGGGAGTTGGTGATGGACAAGAAGGCCTGGTGTGCTGCAGTCCATGGGGTTGGAAAGAATCGGACACAACTGAGCAACTGAACTGACTGAAGTTTTAAAAGGCTTCAATCAGCAAAGGTCCAATAATACCTTTACATTGATGAAAACATCTCAAGCTAAAGGTTGGTTTTAATGCTATGGCACACAATTAAAGAAAAAATTCTCTATTGATTAAAGTACCTCAGGGTGAAATCAGATTATGGCTAATGTATTCCTACCTAATAGCATAAGTGAGAAAGTTAGATACGGAGTAAAAGAGAAATCTGACCACTTTTAGGCAACTTTTAGATCGGGGTGTGGTTATTGACAATTGGATGTGTCTGAATTAAAATGAACCCAAAGTCTACTGAGTATGTGATCAACTTGTTTTCAAATAAGCCAAAAAAGCATGTCAAGAAAGACTCAGATTACCCATAACCTCCCATGGGCCAAGTCAGTGCTGAGAATTCCACCAACTTCCTCTGTGATCAAGCAGCATCTGAAATACGATGACCCATATGAAGGCAGAGGCCAGGGAGAATAATGGGCATCAAACTTCATCTGAGAGCGTGAAGTCAATGATCAGAAATCCAAATTTCTTGTCACTACAAGGTAGTGGATCTTCACTATATCTAGTCAGAATTCCAATGTTTTCACAGACCAGGGACTAATATTTCTCATTATTCCCCACTCTTTTTTTATTGCAGCATAGATGGTTCTTAATATTGCAGTTTCTGATGCACAGCAAAGATATTTAGTTTTATATATGCATGCATATAAAACTTATAAATATTGCACTTAAATACACACATAAATATTAATATATATTATGTATAATATATACATTTTTCTTATTCTTTTCTTCATAATTTATTCTAAGATATTGAATATAGTTTCCAGTGCTATAGGGTCTAATTTATCCTCACCTCCACTTTTCCCCTTTGGTTACCATAAGGTTTTTCTCTATGTCTGTGAGTCTATGTTCATTTTATAAATAAGTTCATTTGTATCAGATATTAGATTCAACCTGTAAGTGATAACATGATAGTTGTCTTGCTCTCTCTGCCTTACCTCACTTGAGGATGATAATCTCTAAGTCTATCCATGTTGTGGCAATGGCATTAATTGATTCTATGGCTAGGTAATATACCTTTGTGTGTATGTACCATGTCTTTATCTACTCATCTGTTGATGAACATGTTTTCTCAAAATGAGTTTCATATAAGTTAAAATTAGAGAATTATAGTAAAAAAAAAAGACATAAAGGTGAACTTTACTGAACAAATATCTATAGACATATGAGCCTCTGACCATGGAAGAGCATTCATTTGACCCTGACATTTGAGATTTTTAATTGAATAGCTGCTCTAACACATACAGAAAATCTACACACTACCAATATTTTCACATATATTTACTTTTGAACAGCATAACATTAATGCCCACTTAATCTGTATGTTGGAGAAGGCAATGGCAACCCACTCCAGTACTCTTGCCTGGAAAATCCCATGGATGGAGGCGCCTGGAAGGCTGCACTCCATGGGGTCGCTAAGAGTCAGACACAACTAACCGACTTCACTTTCACTTTTCACTTTCATGCATTGGAGAAGGAAATGGCAACCCCCTCCAGTGTTCTTGCCTGGAGAATCCCAGGGACAGGGGAACCTAGTGGGTTGAAATCTATGGGGTCGCACAGAATTGGACACAACTGAAGCGACTTAGCAGCAGCAGCATCAATCTGTATCTATCCCACATAAATGCATACACACACACACACACACACACACACACGGTGTGGCATGTGTGGGCATGCCGTGGCAACCAACTCCAGTATTCCTTCTGAGAGAATTTCGCGGACAGAGGAGCCTGGTCGGCCTCAGCAGTTCATGGGATTGCAAAGAGTTGGATACGACTGAGTGACTGATATACACACACACATATGTGCAATGTGTGTATTATTTACAATTTGTTAATTATATTATCAAAACTGCCCTGCCATGCAATTGCTTGTAGTTCACATTTATCCTTTTCATGATTATAAAGCTTGGAAAGGATATTGTCCATTTCCATTAATCCTTCTTTTTCTCTCTTAGAGTAGTAAGAATTGGAAAAGATATAGTGACTTCTTCACTGAAAAACAAACACACTCACACAAACACACACTATTCAGTGATGGAAATGAAATAGGGTAACTGAATGAATCTTAACTAGGAAGGAGAATAATGACCAAGACATGGAAGTAACCCAAATGTCTAAACAAAAGGAGATATTAAAGTCATTACAAGGTGATTGTAAGCTGAGCTAGGTGTGTGCGGGACCTTCTTTGGGGAGATACTACATGCTTTCCCTGTGTGAGCGAACAGGAGCAAGTGGGCATGAAATATACAATAGGTAGCCTAGGGCAGAAATACAAGTTCTCACCAAATATTCGGTAGGTTTTCCTACAGTTTCCAGTTTAACATGAGGGTAGGTTTGGGCTTCCCAGGTGGTACTAGTGGTAAAGAACCTGCCTGCCAATGCAAGAGATATAAGAGACATGGCTTCAATCCCTGGGTCATGAAGATCCTTTGGAGTAGGAAATGGCAACCCACTCCAGTATTCTTGCCTGGAAAATCCCATGGATAGAAGAGCCTGGTGGGCTATAGTCCATGGGGTGGCAAAGAGTCAGACATGACTGAAGCAACTTAGCACACAGGGCAGAAATACAAGTGCTCACAAGCTATTCTATGGGTTTTCCTTCAGTTTTCAGTTTAACATGAGAGTAGGTTTGCCCAATGGGTTGTGGGTGCAGACAAAACTTTTATCAATTTAAGACCCCAGTAAGTATAATGTAAGAGAAAACATCCTCTCTATTCATCGCTTCTGAATTCTTACTTCATGGAGACACTCTGTGGTGTCTTGGAATACAAATTTGGTGATGGGGGTGTGTATTCTTTCTATTCCATGCTCCCTTTCTGCAATTATATGTCAGCCCCTCTTTCAGTGCTGGCAAAGATGGATCTCAGGGTATGTTTGAGGAAGTCACATATGAAAACCTTCATGGAGTTAAGCAAATGAAGCAATGTTTTCCTCCTTTTTGGTTATGGGATTCAATTTTCTGTATTTTCCAATTTTCATAAAGCTATCCCATTTTCCAATAGTTTAGCACCTTTCTTACCTTTGACAATAAACCTACAAATCGATCTTGCAGATGAAACACAATAGAAACCTAAACCAAATTACTCTTCCTTCTATATCAAAAGAAAATCTATGTTGACTATTTAACACCCCTATGGCAAAGTCTTTCATTATATGAAATATATTATGTTTTGGGCTTCCCTGGTGGTCCAGTGGTTAAGAATCCACCTTGCAATGCCGGGGACACAGGTTTGATCCCTGGTCCAGGAAGATTCCACATGCCACAGAGCAACTAAGCCTATACACCACTACCGAGCTTGTGCTCTGGAGCCTGCAAGCCTCCACTACTGCAGTCTGTGCACCTAGAGCCCATGTTCCACAATAAGAGAAGCCGGGCAATGAGAAGTGTGTGCAGCTAGAGGGTAGTCCCCAGTCTCTGCAACTAGAGAAAGCCTGGGCAGCACTGAAGAGCTAGCACAATCAAAGAATAAACATATTTTTTTTTAAAGAAACATATTAGGTTTAGAGGTATAATTGTTTTATACTTATTTCAAATATGCATTTATACACACTTATAAATTAGAAATATATGCAATATAGAACATACTGGAATGTGTTGTCATTTCCTACTCCAGGGGATCTTCCTAATCCAGGGATCAAACCTGGGTCTCCTGCATTGCAGGCAGATTCTTCACCATCTGAGCCATCAAGGAAGCCCAGAAAATACACTGACACATTTTAGATTATGGCAATTCTGAGTGCAAAGTAGGAAAGATAGCATCACTCCTATTTTTATAAATGAGAAAGTTAAAGTCAAGAGCCAAGGAAAGGCAAAGGCATTAAGTATTCTATGTATTAGGATCACTAGTTTGGGGACTTCAATCTCAGTGGGTTAAAACATCTGCCTGCAATGCGGGAGGCCTGGGTTCGATCCCTGATTTGGGAAGATCCCCTGGAGAAGGGCATGGCAATCCCCTCCAATACTCTTGCCTGGAGAATCCCATGGACAGAGGAGCCTGGAGGGCTACAATCCATGGGGTCACAAGGAGTCAGACTTGACTGAGTGACTAAGCAGAGCACAGAATTCTATCACTCTGGTTTACTTTAACAAAATTTTACTTAGCAGAAATTTAGATGCATTTTGAGAAAAAATGGGAATGAGAAATAATAAATACTTAAAAAGAGTTTGTAAGTGAACTAATATGTTTGGAATATACAGGACTTTCCTGTGATTCAGTGTCTAAATAAACAGGTTCATTAGGTTCCTTCACAGCTCAGGAAATTTATGGAGATGAAGCCTCCATCTTTTGTGCAGGAGGTGAAAAAAAGCCCTACTTTTTATGTTGTTAGACACTTGGGGAAACATTAGAAAATAAAGATAAATGGCTAGGGGGTCTTAAAAAAATGCCTGTGAAATTTTTCTGATATGTCAGGCAAACCAAATGCAATTGAATGTGTGTAATTTATCGAGCACTTTGGAAATACAGAGCAGTTTTCCTTTTGGAGTAATCTATATAATCTCTATAAGGCATAGAAATGTAATTCCAGCTTCATAGATAGAAAGAGAAACTAATGCAAAGAAGATAAATTACTCCCTTTAATGTCAGGGAGAGTTACTGGTGTGCACATTTTCGGTCAGAGTAAAAGCCCTAATTCCTACCCCTAATCTCAATTCATGCAGCCGCACAGAAATACACTTGGCTTTAAAATAGCTCCATTTGCATCTCTCTTCATTTTTTTCTGAAAACCTACAGGGGAATATCTGTTATCACGGCATATACTTATGAACAATTGCTTTCAAGTATTACACATTCCTAGACCCAATTTTTATGTTAAGTTAGAATTGCCTCCAGGGAAATGTTATCATATTGGTTGCCAGGGTGTAAATGCAATTCAAAAGCAAAATTATGCCATCCAAGGTGCTGCTCCATATGTTCTGGAGAATCTATACATGGTAGCCTAGCCTGTATCTTTTTCCACCCTTTTTTTCACCAGAACAGCCTGTTCTTTGGGGCAGCATCAACCTTGACCCAGGCGATGAACTCTGTGGAGGCAGTTGGGATTTCCCACTCTCTGCTCTGCCAGCCCGTGGGTGTGTTTGTTAGTTGCTCAGTCGTTTCTGACTCTTTGTGACCCCATGGACTATAGCCCCCCCAGGCTCCTCTGTCCATGGGATCCTCCAAGCAAGAGTACTGGACTGGTAGCCATTCCCTTCTCTAGGGTATTTTCCTGATCCAGAGTGATCTTCCTGACCCATGTCTCCTGCACTACAGGCAGATTCTTTACCATTTGAGCTACGAGGGAAGCCCCGTAAAGTTATAGAATAGTTGATTTAGAGAGTTCACAAGCAAAAGATAATTTTCTGCCAAATAATGAAGAACTAGATTGGTGTAATGTGGACTTGTATTATTATTATTCACTTTATATTGTGTCCCATATATGACTTCATTTAGGAAAAGGAAAATTTAGGTACTGTTTTCAAACTATGCTGTAGAAAACTACCACAAAGCTCCCTAACCAAGGATATATGAATGTCTAGAATTGTATAATCATATTCTTAGATTTTACTATATCATATTTCATAATATTGTTATTCTTACAGTAATTTAAGATATAGCACATTCTGAATCATTTTAGTGATGTCTTTACAACAGACTATACTACAGAGCCTGTGTTTGCATTATATTTCTTTATATAATTAAAGGGTATCTAGTAATGCTTTAAAATGATATCATTTAACTATTGATGTGTTAGCAAACATGTCTGGTTACCTTCATCAACGTGTCTTAATGACAAAATGGCTCATTTCACAGCTTTGCTCACATATAATTTAACTTCTTATAATGAAAAAGCTCTTTTTGGAAACTGTTTCTTCAATTAAAAGATAATTTCATGAAGCGAGGTACACAGCCTATGGAATGTGGCCCTGAGGAAATGATAAAATCTGTTTGTGACATGTTTCAGATTGCTCAGATGCTGTCTTGGTATATATATATAGATAGATAGATAGATAGACAGGCAGGCAGACAGATCGTTCCCTTCTGCTGAACTGATGCAAGTAAATGAAACTCTAGCAAGGTAAACAAGGCAAAGGTCAGTAACTACAGAGAGCGCCACTTTATCCTGCATCCTTGTTCTCCTACATCCTTGTTTCCTGACAGGCTTTTTCCTCTGCTTGTTTTCACCTCTGTGCACAGCACAAAAGTCAGCCCCCTCTTTCTCATTTGTTCTGGGGTCAAAATACATATTGGGAAATCAGTGGCCTCCTATGACCCTACATCTCAGTTGGGATTGCTAGGGCTATACACAGGTGGGATTTTGTGGGTGAGACTGAGGCTTCCCAGGCCTGAAACTCCCGTACATATATGACTTCCAGAAAACAGATTCAGTGCTGTCTACCTCCTGTAAGTACATGACTTTTGGAAAACAGATTCAGTGCTGTCTACCCATCTGAGAAGAGGGGAAGAGAAGGCTATTTTCTAGGTCACATGTTACAAAAACGTAAAGCTCTCCTTTCTTCCTTTGCTCCAGCACATATAGTTGTCTTCTATTGTTATTTAGCTGCTAAGTTGCTTTGGACTCTTTGCAACCCTAATGATTGTACTCTGTCCATGGGATTCTCCAGGCAAGAATACTAGTGTGGGTTTCCATTTGCTCCTCCAGGGAATCTCGTCAACCCAGGGATCAAACTCACATCTCCTGGGTTTCCTGCACTGGCAGGTGGGTCCTTTGCCACTGAGCCACCTGGGAAGCCCATCTGCCCTGATCTTGTAATGTAAAATATATTTCAAGTTCTCCATTCTCTGGTTGCTTGTTCTTTTTGTTAGTATCAGGATGCCAAATGGTGTATTTTCCTTATTGAACTTGTTTACCTTTCTCTTCCTCCTTCGAATAGAAGCTGCAGGAGGGTGGGTTTGGGATCACTTTTTCACAACTGTATTTCCAGAAAGCAGCTGGCACACAGGAGGCCTTGAATAAGTACATGCTGAGTGAACAGATGACACTGTTTGTTTCTCCAAGCTTCTCAGTTTGGGTCTCCTAGAACCTGCTATGTCCCAGGTAGGATGAAGGTGAGATGAGCTTTTGACCCTCCAGTCCTCAGGGCAATCAGAGTCTTTACCAAGGAGATCAAACCATTCAATCCTAAAGGAAATCAGTCCTGAATGTTAATTGGAAGGAATGATGCTGAACCTCCAGTACTTTGGTCACCTGATGTGAAGAGCCGATTCATTGGTAAACACCTTGATGCTGGGAAAGACTGAAGGCAGGAGGAGAAAGGGGTGGCAGAGGATGAGATAGTTGGATGGCATTACTGACTCAAAAGACATGAATCTAAGCAAACTCTGGGAAATGGTGAAGGACAAGGAAACCTGGTGTGCTGCAGTTCATGGGGTCACAAAAAGTTGGATGCGACTTAGCGACTGAACAGCTCTGTATTTCAATGTGGAGAACATTTTTCTTTCAATATGTGCTATAATGTGAAAAACATTAGAAAGGATAGATAAACTCCACCAACATCTCATTTTAAACTTCTGTTCTTATTCAGAACATATAAAAGAATTTCACTGAAAACCTTTTTTAGGTGGGGGAATATATCACAATTATTAATACCCAAAGGAAAACAAATACTCATTTGGAGTTTATTCTGAAAGCCCCAACCGGATTCCAAATGAATACTAATGTGGTAATTGTATTACCAGCTTCCGCTGGTGTTCATAAACTACTCCAGGTCTGCATTAGTGGTTTATGACATCAGCAGAAGCAGCTGATTTAATCATGCTTTTTTCCCTCCAGTAAAGAGGCATGTATCATGCTCCATAATAAGAGCATTTCCCATCGGGCCTGCATAAATCGTCACCAATTTCTTACAACGTTAAAATTCTTACAATCCTAATGTAATGACTTCATCTGTGGATACTCATCACATTTGCTAACTAAACATATTCATAGACACTTATGAAAGATGAGTCGCTAAAATTCAGAAAATAATTAAAACAGGCTTTCTTTTAATTTTAGTATGGGAGAATTCATTTAATCAGGAGTTACTTTGTATTTGTGCACAGTCTGTGACCTTTCAACCCCCAGGGTCTCTTCTGATGCAGTTCTTTGCTCTTTTCACTCATTTCTGTTGTTAAGTGGCTAAGTCGTTTCGAACTCTTTGCAACCCCATGAACTGCAGTACAGTCAGGCTTCCCTGTCCTTCACTATCTCCTGGAATTTTCTCAAACTTATGTCCATTGAGTTGGTAATGCCACTCAACCATCTCATCCTCTGCTGCCCGCTTCTCCTTCTGCCCTCAATCCTTCCCAGAATCGGGGTCTTTTCCATCATGTGGCCAAAGTATTGGAGCTTCAGCATCAGTCCTTCCAATGAATATTTAGGGTTGATTTCTTTTAGGATCGACTGGTTTGATCTCTTTGCTGTCTAAGGAACTCTCCAGAGTCTTCTCGAGTACCACAGTTCAAAAGCATCAATTCTTCACCATTCCGGGATGGCTGCTGTGACGTTATATTATAATAAAGATATTTTATTTCCTATAGACTTTGTCGGTTTGAGAGTGGGAAGGAAAATCAGTGTGTCACAACAGCATTAAGGCATCCAAAAAATAAAGTGAGACATAAAAGGGTCAATAAAAAAATACAGTAAACTGATGACACTTGAATTTCCATACATTCAAAAGTAAACTTAACAAAGCAGTGGATGCATTGGTACATGTTTTTTTGCTGCTGCTGTTGTCGGTAGTGGTGTCGTTTTTGAGATTGCCAAAGTTAAATTTCTAATAACTTCTGATTGGAAAACTATTTCATTTGGGCTTCCCAGGCGGCTCAGTGATAAAAAAAAAATTCACCTGCCAATCCAGAAGACACGGGTTCAGTTCCTGATTCAGGAAGATCTCATATGCTGCGGAGCAATGAAGCCCGCGTGCCACGACTGCTGAGCCTGTGCTCCAGAGCCTGGGAGCCGCAACAACCGAAGGCTGTGTGCCCCAGAGCCCATGCTCTGCAGCAGGAGAGCCCCCTTCAATGAGAAGCCTGCACACTGCAACCAGAGGAAAGCCCACACGGCAGTGAAGAGCCAGTGTAGACAACAACTGAAGAAATGCAATTAAAGAAAACGATTTTTTAAACCACAATGAGGTACCACTTCACACCAGTCAGAATGGCTGCGATCCAAAAATCTGCAAGCAATAAATGCTGGAGAGGGTGTGGAGAAAAGGGAACCCTCCTACACTGTTGGTGGGAATGCAAACTAGTACAGCCACTATGGAGAACAGTGTGGAGATTCCTTAAAAAATTGCAAATAGAACTACCTTATGACCCAGCAATCCCACTTCTGGGCATACACACCGAGGAAACCAGAATTGAAAGAGACACATGTACCCCAATGTTCATCGCAGCACTGTTTATAATAGCCAGGACATGGAAACAACCTAGATGTCCATCAGCAGATGAATGGATAAGAAAGCTGTGGTACATATACACAATGGAGTATTACTCAGCCGTTAAAAAGAATTCATTTGAATCAGTTCTGATGAGATGGATGAAACTGGAGCCGATTATACAGAGTGAAGTAAGCCAGAAAGAAAAACACCAATACAGTATACTAACACATATATATGGAATTTAGGAAGATGGCAATGACGACCCTGTATGCAAGACAGGGAAAGAGACACAGATGTGTATAACGGACTTTTGGACTCAGAGGGAGAGGGAGAGGGTGGGATGATTTGGGAGAATGACATTCTAACATGTATACTATCATGTGAATTGAATCGCCAGTCTATGTCTGACGCAGGATGCAGCATGCTTGGGGCTGGTGCATGGGGATGACCCAGAAAGATGTTCTGGGGAGGGAGGTGGGAGGGGGGTTCATGTTTGGGAATGCATGTAAGAATTAAAGATTTTAAAATTTAAAAAATAAAAAACTAAAAATTAAAAAAAAAAATAAAAAAATAAAAAAATAAAAAAACTGGAGACAATAGGAGTTGATTCATTTAGACCTGAAACAACTTAGGTAATTAGTAAGTCATTTCCTGTGCAACACTGACATCACAATCTAGATCTCTATGCCATAAAATGCTATTGTGTAGCCTTCTTTTACCTAGAGAGTTGTAATATTTTGAGAGTTTTTTTTTTTTTACAGCAATAGCCAAGATAATATACCTGCTCTTATTCCTAAATTTATTTCTATTCAGGTGTTGCATTAAAGAGATTGATTATAAAACAATGTAAATGTATTTAACCCTAAGAACTTTACTATTAAAAAGAGTTAAGATGGTAAATTTTATACTTTACCACAGTTGAAAAAATAAAATTATTTTTATAGTAAAAATATAAACATTGTATTATATATTAGTTCTCTCCATGTGTGCATGCAAAGTTGCTTCAGTTGTGTCTGACTCTGTGTGACCCCATGGACTGTAGCTGGCCAGGCTCCTCTATCTATGGGAATGCTCAGGCAAGAATACTGAAGTGGCTTGCCAATCCCTTCTCCAGCGAATCGTCCCAACTCAGGGATCCTACACTGAAGGTGGATTTTTTTACCAATGAGCCACCAGGGAAGCCCATCAAACAATTTACCTATATTCAAAAAAGTTAATATCATCTTAAAAAATTTACAAATTCCAACACATTCAGAAAATGTGTATTGGAATATGGAACACACCCTCAAATAAAATATTTCTCCTTTGTATTTTACAGTAAATTTTCCTTGCTAAAGCATTGTCAATAGTAGGACATAATCAGAGAACTTCTCAATTTTGATATTCAAAGAGTCAGAGTTACCTAAATTCAGAATTGCGTGCTTGCAACTGTAGGTACATTAAAGCAATATTGGCTACCAACTCATATGTATTAATAATACTAAGCAAAACAGGATAAAAGATAAATAATCTATAAAATGCTAATATTGTTTAGTGTAAATTGCATGCAAGTGTGTCCAGAAAACGCAATTAGACATTTGACAATCAAGTCTAAAAGTTATTACTATTTATTCTAAGTTCTTTGAGGCATAAATTGATAACGATGACAGTAAATCTGTTACTAAACTTTGTGTAACTGTTGACACTTGTAGCTAGTAGAAGCATGCATAGTAACCATATGTTAATCAGTGTATCTCACTAGTATCTAAACTGCCAGGCTACAACAAACATTGGCTTAGTCTTCAACTGAAAGGCTCTCTGGGAAAAATTATTGAGAATTTTAGCTGATCATCACATGTATTAAAAGTATTTATGACCACTGTTATTTTCAAGTATTATTTTCAACTAGAAATATCAGGATTTAGAAGCTCCATCTTGTAGAAAACTATTTTAGAACTGAAAATGTGCAACGTCTTTTAATCATACTAGCCAAAAGAGTACAGTGCATGGTAACTGATGTCTAATGTTTGCTATGACACCACCCTTAGGGCAGAAAGTGAAGAGGAACTAAACAGCCTCTGGATGAAAGTGAAAGAGGAGAGTGAAAAAGGTGGCTTAAAGCTCAACATTCAGAAAACGAAGATCATGGCATCTGGTCCCATCACTTCATGGGAAATAGATGGGGAAACAGTGGAAACAGTGTCATACTTTATTTTTTTGGGCTCCAAAATCACTGCAGATGGTGATTAGAGCCATGAAATTAAAAGAATCTTACTCCTTGGAAGAAAAGTTATGACCAACCTAGATAGTATATCCAAAAGCAGAGACATTACTTTGCCAACAAAGGTCCGTCAAGTCAAGGCTATGGTCATGTATGGATGTGAGAGTTGGACTGTGAAGAAGACAGAGCACCGAAGAATTGATGCTTTTGAACTGTGGTGTTGGAGAAGACTCTTGAGAGTCCCTTGGACTGCAAGGAGATCCAACCAGTCCATTCTGAAGGAGATCAGCCCTGGGATTTCCTTGGAAGAAATGATGCTAAAGCTGAAACTCCAGTACTTTGGCCACCTCATGCGAAGAGTTGACTCACTGGAAAAGACTCTGATAGTGGGAGGGATTGGGGGCAGGAGGAGAAGGGGACAACAGAGGGTGAGATGGCTGGATGGCATCACTGACTCGAAGGATGTGAGTCTGAGTGAACTCTGGGAGTTGGTGAGGGACAGGGAGGCCTGACGTGCTGTGATTCATGGAGTTGCAAAGAGTCGGACACGACTGAGCGACTGAACTGAACTGAATGTTTGCTGTTATAAATGCAATGGATGGTCCCTAAAGACTGTCACTGCTAAAGATGAACTTCTGGATTAGAGAAATTATTGGTGTGGACCTTTAAATAAAAAATAACCTAACAGTGCTGAGACAACAAAGTGGTAGCTATGAACAAGAGGACCACCTGAACAAAGGTTTCCACAACGCCATTCTATCCAAGGTTTCCACTAAAGTAGTATAGAGAAATATATCCTCATCTATGCTACTAATAGCACCCATTTAATTCACACAAGATTAATCAGTCAGTCAGTTAGTTCAGTCGCTCAGTCGTGTCCCACTCGTTGTGATCCCATGAACTGTGGCACGCCAGGCCTCCCTGTCCATCACCAACCCTGGAGTCCAACCAAACCCATGTCCATCGAGTTGGTAATGCCATCCAGTCATCTCATCCTCTGTTGTCCCCTTCTCCTCCTGCCTTCAATCCTTCCCAGCATCAGGGTCTGTTCCAATGAGTTAGCTCTTCGCATCAGGTGGCCAAAGTATTGGAGTTTCAGTTTTAGCATCAGTCCTTCCAACGAACACCCAGGACTGATCTCCTTTAGAATGGACTGGTTGGATCTCCTTGCAGTCCAAGGGACTCTCAAGAGTCTTCTCCAACACTGTAGCTCAAAAGCATCATTTCTTTGGTGCTCAGCTTCCTTTGTAGTCCAACTCTCACAGCCATACATGACTACTGGAAAAACCATAGCCTTGACTAGATGGACCTTTGTTGGCAAATTAATGTCTCTGCTTTTTAATATGCTCTCTAGGTTGGTCATAACTTTCCTTCCAAAGAGTAGGTGTCTTTTAATTTCATGGCTGCAGTCACCATCTGCAGTGATTTTGGAACCCAGAAAAATAAAGTCAGACACTGTTTCCACTGTTTCCCATCTATTTGCCATGAAGTGATGAGACCAGATGCCATGATCTTCATTTTCTGAATGTTGAGCTTTAAGCCAACTTTTTCACTCTCCTCTTTCACTTTCATCAAGAGGCTCTGTAGTTCTTCACTTTCTGCCATAAGGGTGGTGTCATCTGCATAACTGAGGTTATTGATATTTCTCCCAGCAATCTTGATTCCAGCTTGTGCTTCTTCCAGTCCAGCATTTCTCATGATGTACTCTGCATAGAAGTTAAATAAGCAGGGGGACAGTATATAGCCTTGACGTACTCCTTTTCCTATTTGGAACCAGTCTGTTGTTCCATGTCCAGTTCTAACTGTTGCTTCCTGACCTTCATACAGGTTTCTCAAGAGGCAGGTCAGGTGGTATGGTATTCCCACCTCTTTCAGAATTTTCCACAGTTTATTGTGATCCACACAGTCAAAGGCTTTGGCATAGTCAATAAAGCAGAAATAGATGTTTTATGGAACTCTCTTGCTTTTTCGAAGATCTAGCGGATATTGCCAATTTGATCTCTGGTACTTCTGCCTTTTCTAAAACCAGCTTGAAAATCTAGAAGTTCATGGTTAATGTATTGCTGAAGACTGGCTTGGAGAATTTTGAGAATTACTTTACTAGCATGTGAGATGAGTGCAATTGTGTGGTAGTTTGAGCATTCTTTGGCATTGCCTTTCTTTGGGATTGGAATGAAAACTGACCTTTTCCAGTCCTGTGGCCACTGCTGAGTTTTCCAAATTTGCTGGCATATTGAGTGCAGCACTTTCTCAGAATCATTTTTCAGAATTTGAGATAGTTCAACTGGAATTCCATCACCTCTACTAGCCTTGTTCACAGTGATTCTTCCTAAGGCCCACTTGACTTCACCTTCCAGGATGTCTGGTTCTAGGTGAGTGATCACACCATCATGATTATGTGGGTCATGAAGATCTTTTTTGTACAGTTCTTCTGTGTATTCTTGCCACCTCTTCTTAATATCTTGTGCTCCTGTTAGGTCCATATAATTTCTGTCCTTTATTGATCCCATCTTTGCCTGAAATGTTCCCTTGGTATCTCTAATTTTCTTGAAGAGATCTCTAGTCTTTCCCATTCTATTGTTTTGCTCTCTTTCTTTGCATTGATCGTTGAGGAAGGCTTTCTTATCTCTCCTTGCTATTCTTTAGAACTCTACATTCAAATGGGTATACCTTTCTTTTTCTGCTTTGCTTTTCCCTTCCCTTCTTTTCATAGCTATTTGTAAGGCCTCCTCAGACAGCCATTTTGCTTTTTTGTGTTTCTTTTTCTTGGGATGGTCTTGATTCCTGTCTCCTGTACAATGTCACAAGATTAGTGTTTGACTCAAATATTTTAGGGACTTCCCTGGTGTCTCAGTGGTAAAGATTCCACCTGGCAATGGAGGAGGCATGGATTCCATTTCTGGGTTGGGAATATCTTCTGGAGAATGAAATGCAACCCACTCCAATATTCTTGCCTGGGAAATTCCATGGACAGAGGAGCCTGGAGGGGCTACAGTCCATGGAATCACAAAGAATCAGAAGACTGACTTAGCAACTAAACAACAACAAATATTTATGGTGTCATGGTAGACCGTACAGACGCTCTCTGTTAAAGTTAGAAGAAAATCAGAGGCTAAATAATATGTGCATGGAAAATAATATGGGTGTATGCACATTTGTGCATATATGAATGGAGACACTTTGTCTTGAATATATAACGTATATATTCTATGCAATTAATATATATCAATCACACACCTATAAAATATAGTAAAATGTATCTATTTGCATACACACATGCATATATTTTAAATTTATTTGGCTTATATACTTGTTCTGACTGTAGTGTAGTATAACATATGCTCCATTGTGTCCGGCTCTTGCAACCCCTTGGACTGTAGCCCACCAGGCTCCTTTGTCTATGAGATTCTCCAAGCAAGAATACTTGAGTGGGCTGCCATTTCCTCCTCCAGAGGATCTTCCTGACCCAGGGATCAAACTTGAGTCTCCTGCATTGACAGGCAAATTCTTTACCACTGAGCCACCAGGGAAGCCCCTTGTGACTGGGACGCCTTCAAATCTCAAACACAGTCCTTTCTCATTTTCTCACATCTGTACTATGTCATTTGCCTTATCTCTGTGTGGCAATAAATCCCATGGACAGAGCAGCCTGGAGGGCTACAATCCATGGGGTCACAAAGAGTCAGACACGACTGATGACTGAGCACGCATGCCTCAGTGTAGAGAGGACAAGTGTAACATCATTCTTATTTTTTTTCAAATATTAAAAAATTTTTTTGACATGGACCATTTTTAAAGTATTGAATTTGTCGCAATATTGCTTCTGTTTCATGTTTTGGCTTTTTGGCCACAAGGCATATGGGATCTTGTCTTCCTGACCAGGGATCAAACCTGCATCCCTTGTACTGGAAGGCAAAGTCTTAATTAACCACTGGATCACTAGGACAGTTGCCCATTCCTATTATAGACAGACAGTTCATATAGGAGACAAATGGTAGCATTCAAGTGGATTCTAAATAACACAGTTTTTGTCCTAATGGAATACATTTTCACTATTCACACATAATAATATATGTTCAAGATTCAATAAAAATAAGAGATGCCAAGAAACATTTTCAAGGTGGCATTTTACCTAAATTTCCAAATGCTGCAAAAAACAGGAGGAAAACTGGCTATAATTTATATATTAGCAGCAAGGAAAAGAATTTCCTAAATTGGTTTCCTATATATTTTCCACAACTTCAATAAGCCTTTAAAAACATCCAGCAAAATAATACACTGAAAAATCACTGTTCATAAAATAAAGGCTTGAGTTCTACATAGTAATCTTGAAAAAAATCACATTTTAGTCTACCTGCTGCTTATAAATTATAGGGTAGCAGAGTTATCATGTAGAGTTTGGCTAAACAGGCCTGTTTCTCTTTTTGAAGCTAATTCTACAAATAACAAAATGCAGCATGTGTTTTAATGATGGAGTGGTTACTTTAGACTCTTAATAAAGTCAAATATAATTATTCAACATGCAATGTCAATGAACTTTGTGTCTGAATCACATAGAGTACATATTCATTTTATGTTTTGTTGTATAGATATAATTCCAAAATGAATTCATAAAACATAATATGACCTATCCTTTTCCCCAGTACAAGGCTCAATATCTTACAAAGTGAAAGTGGAAGTGAACTCACTCAGTCCTGTCCGACTCTTTGCAACCCCGTGGACTGTAGCCTATCAGGCTTTTTCATCCATGGGATTTTCCAGGCAAGAGTGCTGGAGTGGATTGCCATTTCTTTCTCCAGGGGATCTTCTTGACCCAGGAATCGAACATGTGTCTCCCGTATTGCAGGCAGACGCTTTACCATCTGAGCCACCAGGGAAGCCCAATATCTTACAAAGAGCTATTCAAATAGACGTGAAAAATTCAAAACTGTGAAGTGTTGTTACATATGAAATGACAGAAACGCCCATGCAAGAAATGCTACATTTATACAGAGTCAACATTAATATCTCTGTGGCACTTGTACCATAGAATGTCCCATGTGCCTGAAGAATTTTTCCATCTTCATGATATTTTTTTATCACTTACTTCAACTTACTTCACTGTTATGACTTTCAAATAACTCTTGCTATCCATGTGGACCAAAACACTCATCACTGGTCTACCGTCACTCACTTGGTTTACCTACTCATACCCTACATCTTACTTTATAAGATGAATTATTTCATCTTATAAAGTTCATATTCAATAATATGATAAAGTCATGCCCATGAAAATTAAAAGGTTGATTAGAAGCACGAGGACAGTTTCATCAGTACCATCCTTCTAGATTCCATATTTGTGTGTTAATATACGATATTTGTTTTTCTCTTTCTGACTTACTTCACTCTATGTAACAGGCTCTAGGCTCATCCACCTCACTAGGACTCACTCAAATGCATTCTTTTTAATGGCTGAGTGGGGTTCCAGACATAGAGAACAGATTTATGGACAAGGGTGTGGGAGAAGAGGGAGAGGGTGAAATGAATATAGTACCATGGAAGGATATGCACTGACCTATAAAAACAGATCGCAGTAGGAATTAGCTGTATGACTCAGGGGACTCAGACTGGGGCTATAATACTCTAGAGGGGTGGGAATGAGCATGAGGTGGGAAGAAGATTCAGAGGGAGGGGGCATATGTATACCTATGGTTAATTCATGTTGATATATGACAGAAATCATGCCAATACTGTAAAGCAATCATCAATCAATTAAAATTAATATTAAAAAAGAAGCACAAGGACAGAGTAAAGTGTGATTATAAGTAGAATCGGGCCTGTGCTATGCTGGGCTGTACTTAGTTGCATCTGACTCTCTAAGACCCCATGGATTGTAGCCTGCCAGGCTCCTCTGTCCATGGGGATTCTCCAGGCAAGAATACTAGAGTGGGTATCCAGGCCCTCCTCCAAGGGGTCTTACCAACCCAGGAATAGAATTAGGGTCTCCTTCATTGCAGGTGGATTTTTCAGCAGCTGAACTACCAGGGAAGCTCAGAATAGGGCCTCAGTTCAGTTCAGTTGCTCAATCATGTTCAATTCTTTGCAACCCCATGGACAGCAGCATGCCAGGCCTCCCTGTCAATCACCAACACCCGGAGTTTACTCAAACTCATGTCCACTGAGTTGGGGATGCCATCCAACCATCTCATCCTCTGTCACTCGCTTCTCCTCCCACCTTCAATCTTTCCCAGCATAAGGGTCTTTTCAAATGAGTCAACTATTCACATCATGTTTCAGAGTCAGCATCAGTCCTTCCAATGATTATTCAGGACTGATCTCCTTTAGGATGCACTGGTTGGATCTCCTGGAAGTCCAAGGTACTCTCAAGAGTCTTCTCCAACAGCGCAGTTCAAAAGCATCAATTCTTTGGTGCTCAGCTTTCTTTATAGTCCAACTCTCACATCCACACACAACCACTGGAAAAACCATAGCTTTGACTAGATGGACCTTTGTTGGTAAAGTAATGTCTTTGCTTTTTAATATGCTGTCTAGGTTTGTCATAACTTTCCTTCCAGGGAGTAAGCGTCCTTTAATTTCATGGCTGCAGTCACCATCTGTAGTGATTTTGTAGCCCTAAAAAAGAGTGTCAACCACTGTTTCCACTCTTTCCCCATCTATTTCCCATGAAGTGATGAGATCGGATGCCATGATCCTAGTTTTCTGAATGTTGAGCTTTAAGTCAACTTTTTCACTTTCTGCTTTCACTTTCATCAAGAGGCTCATTAGGTTTTCTTCACTTTCTGCCATAAGGGTGGTATCTATCATCTGCATATCTGAGGTTATTGGTATTTCTCCCGGCAATCTTGATTCCAGCTCGTGTTTCTTCCAGCCCAGCGTTTCTATGATGTACTCTGCATATGAGTTAAATAAGCAGGGTGACAATATACAGCCTTGACGTACTCCTTTTCCTATTTGGAACCAGTCTGTTGTTCCATGTTCAGTTCTGACTGCTGATTCCTGACCTGCATACAAGTTTCTCAAGAGGCAGGTCAGGTGGTATGGTATTCCCATTCAGAATTTTCTACAATCTATTGTGATCCACACAGTCAAAGGCTTTGGCATAGTCACTAAAGCAGAAATAGATGTTTTTATGGAACTTTCTTGCTTTTTTGATGATCCAGCAGATGTTGGCAATTTGATCTCTGGTTCCTCTGCCTTTTCTAAAACCAGCTTGAACATCTTGAAGTTTACGGTTCATATATTGTTGAAGCCTGGCTTGGAGAATTTGGAGAGTTACTTTACTACCATGTGAGATGAGTGCAAGTGTACAATAGTTTGATCATCCTTTAGCATTGCCTTTCTTAAGGACTGGAATGAAAATTGACCTTTTCCAGTCCTGTGACCACTGCCGAGTTTTCCAAGTTTGCTGGCATATTGAGTGCAGCACTTTCACAGCATCATCTTTTAGGATTTGAAATAGCTCAACTGGAATCCCATCACCTCTGCTAGCTTTGTTTGTAGTGATGCTTTCTAAGGCCCACTCGACTTCACATTCAGGGACATCTGGCTCTAGGTCAGTGATCAAACCATTGTGATTATCTGGGTCATGAAGATCTTTTTTGTACAGTTCTTCTGTGTATTCTTGCCAGCTCTTCTTAATATCTTCTGCTTCTGTTAGGTCCATGCCATTTCTGTCCTTTATTGAATGGAATACTGAATGGCAAACCACTTCAGTGTTCTTGCCTTGAGAACCCCATGAACAGTATGAAAGGCAAAAAGATAAGACATTGAAAGATGAACTCCCTAGTTCAGTAGGTGCCAAATATGCTACTGGAGATCAGAGGCAAAATAAGAAAAAAGGAAGAGAAGAAGTCCAAGCAAAAACAATACCCAGTTTTGGATGTGACTGGTGATGGAAGCAAGGTCCATTGCTGTAAAGAGCAATATTGCATAGGAACCTGGAATCTTAGGTCCATGAATCAAGGCAAATTGGAAGTGGTCAATCAGGAAATGGCAAGAGTGAATGTCGACATTTTAGGAATCAGCAAACTAAAATGGACTGGAATGGGTAAATTAAACTCAGATGACAATTATATCTACTACTGTGGGCAAGAATCCCTTGAAAGGAATGGAGTAGTCATCATAGTCAACAAAAGAGTCCGAAATGCATCACTTGGATGCAGTCTCAAAAATGACAGAATGATCTCTGTTCGTTTCCATGGCAAACCATTCAATATCATGATAATCCCGGTTATGCCCTGACCAGTAATGCTGAAGAAGCTGAAGTTGAATGGTTCTATGAATACCTACAGTCAGCAAAGCAACACCGGGAACTGACTGTGGCTCAGATCATGAACTCCTTAATGCCAAATTCAGACTTAAATTGAAGAAAGTAGGGAAATCCACTGGACCATTCAGGTATGACCAGAATCAAACCCCTTATGATTATAGAGTGGAAGTGAAAAATAGATTCCAGGGACTAAATTGATATAGAGAGTGCCTGAAGAAGTATTGACAGAGGTTTAGGACATTGTACAGGAAGCAGTGAATAAGACCATCCCCAAGAAAAATAAATGCAAAAAAGCAAAATGGCTGTCTGAGGATGCCTTACAAATAGTTGTGAAAAGAAGAGAAGCAAAAAGCAAAGGAGAATAGGAAAGATAAATCCATAATGCAGAGTTCCAAAGAATATCAAGGAGAGATATGAAAGACTTCCTCAGCGATCAGTGCAAAGAAAGAGAGGAAAACAATAGAATGGGAAAGTCTCTTCAAGAAAATTAGAGATACAAAGGGAATATTTCATGCAAAGAATAGAGCCTACAACTGTATAACTAAATTATGTGCATTTCAGAAGACCCTGAAGGAGATCAAACCAGTCAGTCTTAAAGGAAGTGAACCCTGAATATTCACTGGAAGGACTGATGCTGAAACTGAATGTGAAGAGACAACTCATTGGAAAAGAGTTGGGAAAAATTGAGGTCAGGAGGAGAAGAGGGCAGCAACAGAGAATGAGATGGTTTGATGGCATCACCCACTCAATGCACATGAGATTGAGCAAGCTCTGGGAGACAGTGAAAGGGAAGCCAGGGGTTCTGCAGTCCAAGGGGTCACAAAGAGTCAGACATGACTTAGTAACTGAACAACAACAGAAAACCCTGAGAAATCTTGAAAACGCCACACACTTTGCTGTAATGGCCATGTAATGCTAAAAATGCAAACAGTAAATCTTAAGTAGAATTGACCTGTTTAAAGAGTCTTTCCAGAAAGATAGTGATAAATATCAGAGTATTCCATAATTACCATTGGGAGGGGATAGAGGACAAAATGAATTGGGGAGTTTACCTAATCTAATAGACATGTGTGTACAGGCTAGGTCACTTCATTCGTGTCCAACTCTTGGCAACCCCATGGACTGTAGCCTACCAGTCTCCCTTGTTCATAGGGTCTCTCAGGCAAGAATACTGGAGTGGGTTGCCATGCCCTCCACCAGGGGTCTTCCAGACCCAGAGGTCAGGGATCGAACCCATGTCTCTTGCGGCTCCTACACTGAGGGCAGATTTTTTTTTATAGCTGGGCCACCAGGGAAGCCTGCCATAGACACAAAAAGTACTAATATTTGGATCTCACAAACTCTGGGAAAAGAAGGAATTTTTACAGTTCAAATGATCTATTTTTTTAAATACTGTTTTTTATATGCAATTTGAAAAGTATTGATCTTTAAGGTAGCCACAAAGTAAGGTGTAAAATTGGATAAAGGCCATACTATTGGGCAATCTGACATTAGTTTTAACGAAGAGCAGTGAACCAGCCATAATATCCTCTGTTCTGCTCTGCTATTAAAGAGTGACAAGTACCTGAATATCTCGTTTTTCCTACTTGTACCTCAGTTTCTTCATCTATAAACCTTTCTGAGGTTTCTAAGCTATACATTTCAAATCAAATGATAAAGTTTCTATGCTTTGGACTTTAGGAATTGGGAATAAGTATCAGATTTTACTCCATTTTTTATGTTTTCTCTTGAAGACAATGTGTTTTGTTATGCTAATGAAATAAAGCAGTTAGTTCCCAGGTGGGAAATTGTGTATGACTTATTTGTATATATAACGACCACTTGTGAATATGTTTTACTTAAATTTTCCAATTAGTATGCATACACATTTTTGAAAACAGTTGATCTTCTAAAATCTATTTCTGACTTGATTGTTTTAGTTCTTTAAAAATATGTATTCTTTTTAAGGTACTGATATCCCTGAGCCTACAATTAAACTTCTCATTTACTTCTGATAGGAAAGAGAATAGGGGTGTTTGGAGATCAGAGATTAGATCTAGATTTATTGTGTGTGTATAAGTTGCTCAATTACGTTCTACTCTTTGAGACCCCATGGACGTAGCTTACCAGGCTCCTCTGTCTATGGAATTCTCCAGGCAAAAATACTAGCATCAGTTGCCATGCCATCCTCCAGGGGATCTTCCTGACCTAAGGATCAAACCAGCATCTCTGGCAACTCCTACACTGGTAGGCAGATTCTTTCCCAACTGTACCACCTGGGAAGCCCCAGATTAATTGAAGACACAGCAACTAAAAATCCAGGAACACCAATTTAGAAAGTGAAATATGTGATATTTGAAAGTGCTTAAATTAATGAGTGTAACTTGTTAGCTGTAGACACAATACTACCAATATCTCTAGGAGGGGCCTTTCTCCATCAGACTAAAAATTTATGAAGCAAAGTACTAAACTTTTAGCAATTCTAGAAAATTCTGCACCTTTAAGCTCTATTTTAGGACAAGCACAGAGAAGTAAAACTCTGTGATAATCAGTGAAATCAATAATATGAAATGATAAGGGGATAAAGGTGTTCTGGGCTACAGAAAAGACATGATGGCATCACATGACCAACTCATACTCAACTGGGCACGTTAACTTAATAAAATTCAGCTGCATGGGGGTAGGGGCTATTTCAAAACACAAGGGTTGGGTATTGCTGTCTGAAATAGAAGGAAAAACCCTGTCCAGACACAAGGATTCAAGGCAGTACCAAGCTTCTCCATAGTTACTGACCTTTGCTTTGTTAACCTTGCAAGAGTTTAATTTACTTGCATCACTTCAACATAAGGGAAGGATATAAATGCTTCTGAAGTGGTAAAGAATCCACTTGCCAATGCAGGAGACACAGGTTCAATCCCTGGGCCAGGAAGATCCTCTGGAGGAGGAAATGGTAACCCACTCCAGTTTTCTTGCCTAGGAAATCCCCACGGACAGAGGAGCCTGGTGAGCTACAGTCCATGGAGCCGCAAAACAGTCAGACACGACTGAGTGACTGAGCACATGCGTGAGTGTGCTTAGCTGGTCAGTTGTATCTGACTCTGTGACCCCATGGACTGCATCCTGCCAGGCTCCTCTGTCCATGGCGATTCTCCAGGTAAGAATACTGGAATGGTTGCCATGCCCACCTCCTCTGTGTGTGTGTGTGTGTGTGTGTGTGTGCGTGTGTGTGTGTATTTATACACATATACATATATTTTCCCCCCTCTCTCATTCTATATATTTCTAAAGTCAGAGATTCCATTTGGATGCTGAATGTCAGAATTCAGTTGTCCTGTAAGGCTTAGCATCTAACAGAGGCCCTTGTCAAATGAGGTTTCCAGGGCACACTTGGTATAATGAAGCCTAAGAAGGCTTTCCAAACCATTCTGCTTTGCTCTAAAAATGTCTTTGAGTTCTTTTTAAAAATTTGCCCAAATCGAAATCAAACACCATTTTCTTAGTAATTACACACTGAAGGATGTAATCACTGCAGCCTTCTGAAACAGGGCGATGAGAAGCCTGGTTTTGGGCACTTTTCCACAGTTGCTTTTGTTAATGTCCTAATGAGCCATTGTGACAATGGCGCCAACCCAGCATTTGCACTTACAATAAATTTACTGCAAGAACACTGCTGTTTGTAATTAGCTCTTCATTACACAATCAGGCTGATTTAGAGAAATTCTCATATGATTTGCTCAGCAAATGAAGCAATATAATTACACCTCACTTCAAATCAACAAATTAGACTGCTATTTGCAATTGGCTATATTATGTACTATTAGTGCCTGGGCAATTGTAGGCCTGTTGCTTCTCTTAACACTTGAAAGTAAGCCTAATTAGAGCCCTGGTTATTTCTGTAAATGTGAGGTTGGCTACATAATGGTCACAATTTTTATAATTAAAGAGGAAACCCAAGATTGATGTTCAGAATATTTCAGATTAAGTTCAAGCCTTGGCCATTGAAGGCTCTTATGATAGAAATCAGAAACTGAAAATATAACAGGATGGAATGAAACTTTTTTTTTTTTTGAAACCAAATTATTTCCTATAGAGAGTATATGAGAAGTGAGTAAGATTTAAACTGGGTGAAAGCAGAGTAACTATTATCCATCCAGTTGTGTAGTTCTTAACTGTAGATATTTATTGCTCATGTGCTCAGTCCCTCAGTTGTGTCTGGCTATTTGCAACCCCATGCACTGTAGCCTGGAAGGCTTCTCTGTCCATGGGATTTTCCAGTCAAGAACAGAGGAGTGGGTGGCAAATTCCATCTCCAAGTGTTGATACAAGTCAGCTATTATAATGGCTCCAGTTAGTACTGTTTCTTCATTGGGTTTCTACTGTACTCAGTTGTCGTAACCAGTGAAGAGGGAAGTAGTCAGAGTTTTAGAGAAGGTTGAGAGATTTAGTAAATAAAAACACAGTGGAGTAGGGTGGGAGGGAGGCTCAAGAGGGAGGGGATATATATATTCATATAGCTGATTCATGTGCCTATTTCATGCAAAGACGGGCTCAATAAAGGACAGAAATGGTACAGACTTAACAGAAGCAGGAGATATTAAGAAGAGGTGGCAAGAATACAGAGAAGAACTGTACAAAAAAGATCTTCATGACTCAAATAACCACAATGGTATGATCACTCACTTAGAGCCAGATATCCTGGAATGGGAAGTTAAGGGGGCCTTAGGAAGCAATGTTGGGCTGGAAGAAGCACAAGCTGGAATCAAGATTGCCGGCAGAAATATCAATAACCTCAGATATGCAGATGACACCACCCTTAGGGCAGAAAGTGAAGAGGAACTAAAAAGCCTCTTGATGAAAGTGAAAGAGGAGAGTGAAAAAGTTGGCTTAAAGCTCAGCATTCAGAAAATGAAGATCATGGCATCCGGTCCCATCACTTCATGGGAAATAGATGGGGAAACAGTGGAAACAGTGTCAGACTTTATTTCTTTGGGCTCCAAAATCACTGCAGATGGTGATTGCAGCCATGAAATTAAAAGATGCTTACTCCTTGGGAGGAAAGTTATGACCAACCTAGACAGCATTAAAAGCAGAGACATTACTTTGTCAACAAAGGTCCATCTAGTCAAGGCTATGGTTTTTCCAGTGGTCATGTATGGATGTGAGAGTTGGACTGTGAAGAAAGCTGAGCACCGAAGAATTGATACTTTTGAATTGTAGTGCTGGAGAAGACTCTTGAGAGTCCCTTGGACTGCAAGGAGATCCAACCAGTCCCTTCTAAAGGAGATCAACCCTGGGTGTTCTTTGGAAGGAATAATGCTAAAGCTGAAACTCCAGTACTTTGGCCACCTCATGAGAAGAGTTGACTCATTGGAAAAGACTCCGATGCTGGGAGGGATTGGGGGCAGGAGGAGAAGGGGACGACAGAGGATGAGATGGCTGGATGGCATCACTGACTCGATGGACATGAGTTTGAGTGACCTCTGGGAGTTGGTGATGGACAGGGAGGCCTGGTGTGCTGTGATTTATGGGGTCTCAAAGAGTCAGACACGCAACTCAACTGAATAGGAAGCATCAGTATGAACAAAGCTAGTGGAGGTGATGGAATTCCCAGTTGAGCCATTTCAAATCCTGAAAGATGATGCTGTGAAAGTGCTGCACTCAATATTCCAACAAATTTGGAAAATTCAGCAATGGCCACAGGACTGGAAAAGGTCAGTTTTCATTTCAATCTCAAAGAAAGGTAATGCTAAAGAACGTTCAAACTATTGCACAAAATTGCACTCATCTCACCTGCTAGCAATGAAATGTTCAAAATTCCCCAGGCAAGGCTTCAACAGTACGTGAACCATGAACTTCCAGATGTTTAAGCTGTATTTAGAAAAGGCAGAGGAACCAGAGATTAAATTGCCAACACCTGTTGGATTATTGAAACTGCAAGAGAGTTCAAGAGAAACATCTACTTCTGCTTTACTGACTACGCCAAAGCCTTTGAGTTTATGGATGACAGCAAACTGTGGAAAATTCTTCAAGAGATGGGACTACCATACCATCTTACCTGCCTCCTGAGAAATCTGTATGTAGGTCAAGAAGAAACAGTTTGAACCAGACATGACACAATGGACAGATTCCAAATTGCTAAAGGAGTATGTGAAGGCTGTATATTGTCACCCTGCTTATTTAACTTCTATGCAAAGTACATCAGGTGAAATGCCGGGCTGGATAAAGTAAAGCTGGAATAAAGATCACAGGGAGAAATATCAATAACCTCAGATATGCAGATGATACCACCCTATGGCAGTAATTGAAGAGGAACTAAAGAGCCTCTTGATGAAAGTGATAGAAGAGAGTAAAAAGCTGGCTTAAAACTCAACATTCACAAAATGGAGATTATGGAATCTGGTCCCACCACTTCATGGCAAATAGATGAGGAAACAATGGAAACTGTGACAGACTTTATTTTCTTAGGCTCCAAAATCACTGCAGATGGTGACTGCAGCCATGAAAATTTTGTTTTTGGCTTTGTATATTTATTTATTTATATTTAAATAATTTATTTTAATTGGTGGCTAATTATTTTACAATATTGTAGTGGTTTTTGTCATACGTTCACATGAATCAGCCATGAATGTACATATGTTTCCCATTCTGAAACCCCCTCCCACCTCCTTCCCCATTCCATCCCTCAGGGTCATCCCAGTGCACCAGCCCTGAGCACCCTGTCTCATGCATTGAACCTGGACTGGTGGTGATCTTTTTCACATATGATAATACATATGTTTCAATGCTATTCTCTCAAATCATCCCACCCTCGCCTTCTCCCACAGAGTCCAAAAGACTGTTCTATATATTCGTGTCTCCTTTGCTGTCTTGCATATAGGGGCATCGTTACCATCTTTCTAAATTCCATATATATGTGTCAGTACAGTGTATTAGTTTTTTGCAGCGATGAAATTAAAAGACGCTTTCTCCTTAGTAAAAAAGCTATGACCAACCTAGAGAGCATAATAAACAGCATAGACACTACTTTGCTGACAAAGGTCTGTTTCTTCCAGCAGTCATGTATGGATGTGAGAGTTGGACCATGAAGAAAGCTGAGTGCTGATGAATTGATGCTTTCAAACTGTGGTGTTGAAGACTCTTGAGTCCCTTGGACTGCAAGGGGATCAAACGAGCCAACTGTAAAGGAAATCAATCCTGAATATTCATTGGAAGGACTGATGCTGAAGCTGAAACTCCAATATCTTGGCCACCTGATGCGAATAACTTACTCATTGAAAAGACCCTGATGCTGGAAGGCAGGGGGAGAAGGGGACAACAGAGGATGAGATGGTTGGGTGGCATCACCGACTCAATGGACATCGGTTTGAGCAAGCACTGTGAGTTGGTGATGGACAGGGAATCCTGGCATGTTGCAGTCCATCGGGTTGCAAAGAGTCTGGCATGACTGAGTGACTGAACTGAAATGAAGTGATAGCTGCTTCACTTTGTTGTGTGGCAGAAACTGAAGCAACATTGTAATGAAACTACACTTCGTTAAAAATTAATATCCTACAATAAGTGATAATGGAAAAGAATATTTAAAAAGAATGTATCTGTGTGTTACACTTAGTCACGTCTGACTCTTTGTGACCTCATGAACTGTTGCCCGCCAGGCTCCTCTGTCATGGGATTTCACCAGGCAAGAACACTGGAGTGGTTTCCCATGCCCACAGAACCCCAAGAATACTGAACCTATCCCTTCTCCAGGGGACCTTCCCAACCCAGTACTCGAACCAGGGTCTCCTGCATTGCAGGTGGATTCTTTACCAGCTGAGCTACCAGGGAAGCCCAAAAGAATGTATGTATGTATGTTGTATACATGTATGTGTATATACATATATATATGTATAATTTAATCACTTTGCTGTATAATAGGAATTAATAACACAGTAAGTGAACCATACAGTAAAAATATATGAGGAAAAATATAACTATACAGAACTATATACAATAACTATCCAAAATATTTAATCCTCCAAAAGATAATTATTGTCAATGAGTCAATAAGGTTTGGTGAGTACCTCTCCACAGTTTATACTTTTTGAAATGAAAGACATCACTTCATTTCTACTTTCCCAATATTTGCCATTTAAAGAAGAGTTTCAGCAACAGTTAATGAATAAATCAATAAATGAAAGAAGATTTCTTGATTAAACTTTTTTTTCAATAGAGTCTTCTACAGTATAGTTAATTCCCATTCCAAGGGCCATTGCCTCAGAAATCCAATGTAGAGTCCTCTTTCTATCAATGTATGTAACTCTTCAAAGTGTGTGTGTGTGCCCTTTAATTATGTTTTTATCATGATTAATTGAAAGACATCACTTCATTTATATTTTCCCAATATTTGCCATTTAAAGAAGAGTATCAGCAACAGTTAATGAAGAAATCAATAAATGAAATTTGGGCCATTGCCTTAGAAATCCAATGTAGAGTATGTATTCTATCAAGGTATGCATCTCGTCAAGGAGTGTGTGCGTGTGTGTGTGTGTGTGTACACCCTTAAATTATTTAATTATGTTTTTATCTACTTTAAGGGATGGTGTGGTATGTATTATACACCTTCATAATATTTAGTTTTGTTGTAGTTTCATGAAATCTAGCAGTTTTATGATACTTTTGGTGAAAGTTAGGAAAAGAGATCTATATCTTTGTTAAGTCTGAAACTATTCTATTTTGAAATGCTATTTGCTGAAGCAGTTCATGAAAGATTTAAAACTCCTTAAACGTATTCACTAAGTTTTGTTTATGATACAAACGACCAAATACATCTGTGTTCTCTTCTCCCCACTGCCTGGACAGTTCCTCATGCCCAAAGGGAGTAATTGTAGATAAAATTAATGGTTGACATGGCCCCCCACCAAAGTTTCAGAACCAGAGGGTAGTTGAGCTGGGATGGGAGGCCCCATTCTGTGGGTTTCTGATGCCCTCAGCATTGAGGTGAGGAGGAAATTTGGAGGTCCAATCTGATCATAAGCCCACCGCTAGGTTGACTCTGAGATGGTTCTCTGATTGGACGCTGTGAAATGAACAATGCTGTGCCTGTGAACCCTACAGACACAAGCTTTATCCTCTTCATTTTGAAGAGTGTCGCAGTGTCTCATTCCTTTTTACAAATTATTGTATGACAATGACTAGTGAAGATCCTTTTGGCTTCCCTGGTGGCTCATTCTTTCAGTGCTAAAGAAAGAATCTCCTGCCATGCCGGAGACCTGGGTCTGATCCCTGGGTTGGGAAGATTCCCTGGAGAAGGAAATGGTGACCCACTCTAGCATTCCTGCCTGGAGAATCCCAGGGACAGAGGAGCCTGGCAGGTTACAGTTCATGAAGTCCCAAAGGAGTTGGAAGTGATTTGGCAACTAAAAAACAACAATGAAGATCCTTTATACCATTAGACCCTAGACCTTTAATTCCAAAAGAGCAGTTGTCTAAGCTTTAATGTTGTAGAATTCGGATAAAATTTGAATTATAATGAACTGACATATTTTCTAAGATCTGCTAACTTGAGGTTATTCATTTTTGTACCCACTAAAAATCACATCTTTAAATGTATTCCTCTCTTCCCTCAACTTCTGCGTTTAAGAAGAGGATCAACAACGATTAGTCAACATCTAATAATTTGTAAAAAAGGGATGAAATTGTGCAATACTCTTCAAAATAAAAATTACAAAGTTAAAGCTGTTTATTGAAATATCATCAGAGCAAATCGAATGACCAAGTAGCTCAGTGTTAGTAAATGTGTTCCTCCTGCTTTGTGAAAGATTTTTTGTTAATTTGTGTTTTTACAAATCCATGGAGGAGTGATTTTTCTTTTCATCAAGGACGTCAAGAAATCTCTTTTATATAATTAAAGAAGAACTCTCTTGTTGAAATCCTTCTTATCTCTGTTTTACTGAAGAAGTTCAGTAATATTTGGACAAATAGGATATTTGTCTTTAAAAAGTGTATTCTCTACTTCCCAACAAAGGCAGCTTTGGATTTTAAATTATGCTTTGACTGCATTTTGATAGTGGAAATTATATTATGGAAAGGTAGCCTTGCCTTTGACCTCATGGAGAGATTTTCCATGTTATCTTTTAAAATGACAGGTTTATAAATCATTCTTTGGTGAGCAAGGAGACTACCCATTGGACATATATGCAATTTCTAGAATGTAAGGGGAAATCATTTTAGTAATCACAGGGGTAACATCACAGAATTAAGTTCATTGTATAAGCCAGGCAAACATCGCAGAACAAAACCTGAGACTCCTTAAATAGAGGAGAGGAAAAAAAGTGATTCTCTCTGCAGTCCACAGATGGCAATGAAATGGCATATTTTATGAAAAAAAATCATGTGAAGTAAAAGTATCATGGATAAGATTTTTATCAATCCAGATAAGAAGTATGGTGAACAGAGATTTTGATGTTTGGAAATTCTCTCTTTGGGGAAGGTGGTCCCCTGCCTATAATAAGAATTAATCTCTTTTCCATTTCCCTAGATGACAGGGAGCCAACTGCTAATATTCAATAGCTTAAAAGTGCTTCACCATAATTTACCTTCACAACTAAATAAAAATTCTAACTATATATCATCATGTCGATTTCCGTGGGTCTGTTTCTATGGCTATGCTTCATACCCACACTATAATTTAGTCCAGCCATAAATGTAGTAAAACTACTTGCATGAAGCAGTTTATATGTCAAACTGTGCTAAAAGAGTGTATATACTTCATTAAACAGGTCATAATTTTATAAAGAGACAAGGAAAAATAAAACTGACTTCAAAGTTATTTTCAAAAAGGACAGAAAGTACAAAAGAGAAATTATCTCTCTTTTTCTAACTCAGAAGCATTTGCACTGCAATTTTATATACTGAGAAACATGCTTCAGGAGAATAAAACATGCTTCAGGTTTGCTCAGACTCATGTCCATTGACTTGGTGATGCCAACTAAACATCTTATCTTCTGCTGTCTCCTCCTCCTGCTTTCAATCTTGCCAGCATCAGGGTCTTTCCTAGTGAGTCAGTTCTTCACAATAGGTGGTCAAAGTACTGGAGCTTCAGTCCTTCCAATGAATATTCAGAACTGATTTCCTTTATGATTGACTGGTTGGATCTCCTTGCAGTCCAAGGGACTCTCAAGAGTCTTCTCTAACACCCCAGATCAAAAGCATCAATTCTATAGTACTCAGCTTTCTTTATGGTTCAACTCTCACATCCATTCATGACTACTGGAAGAACTATAGCTTTGACTAGATGGAAGCAAAAGTCTTCATTTCATGGCTGCAGTCACCATCTGCAGTGATTTTGAAGCCCAAGAAAATGAACTGCACTTTATTTCCCCTTTCTGCCATAAGGGCAGTGTCATCTGCATATCTGAGGTTATTGGTATTTCTCCTGGCAATCTTGATTCCAGCCTGTGCTTCATCCAGCCCAGTGTTTCTCATGATGTACTCTGCACATAAGTTAAATAAGCAGGGTGACAATATACAGCCTGGACGTACTCCTTTTCCTATTTGGAACCAGTCTGTTGTTCCATGTCCAGTTCTAACTGCTGATTCCTGACCTGCATACAAATTTCTCAAGAGGCAGGTCAGGTGGTCTGGTATTCCCATCTCTTGAAGAATTTTCCCCAGTTTATTGTGATCCACACAGTCAAAGGCATTGGCATAATCAATAAAGCAGAAATAGATGTTTTTCTGGAACTCTCTTGCTTTTTCAATAATTCATCAGATGTTGGAAATTTGATCTCAGGTTCCTCTGCCTTTTCTAAAACCAGCTTGAACATCTGGAAGTTCATGGTTCACGTATTGCTGGAGCAGTGATTTTAGAGCCCCCCAAAACAAAGTCTGCCACTGTTTCCACTGTTTCCCCATTTATTTGCCATGAAGTGATGGGACTGGATGCTGTGATCTTAGCTTACTGAAGGTTGAGCTTTAAGCCAGACTTTTTACTCTCCTCTTTCACTTTCATCAAGAGGCTTTTTAGTTCTTCTTCACTTTCTGCCATAAGT
Source organism: Ovis canadensis (assembly GCF_042477335.2). Lineage (NCBI taxonomy): Eukaryota > Metazoa > Chordata > Mammalia > Artiodactyla > Bovidae > Ovis > Ovis canadensis. The sequence continues at coordinate 108,902,444 of NC_091246.1, forward strand.
GTGGTATCATCTGCATATGTGAGGTTATTGACATTTTCCCCATCAGTCTTAATTCTAGCTTGTGCTTCATCCAGCCCAGCATTTCTCAGGATGTACTCTGCATATAAGTTAAATAAGCAGGGTGACAATATACAGCCTTGACATACTCCTTTTCCTATTTGGAACCAGTCTGTTGTTCCATGTCCAGGTCTAACTGCTTCCTGACCTGCATACAGATTTCTCAAGAGACAAGTCAGGTGGTCTGGTATTCCCTTCTCTTTCAGAATTTTCCACAGTTGATTGTGATCCACACAGACAAAGGCTTTGGCATAGTCAAGAAAGCAGAAATAGATGTTTTTCTGGGACTTTCTTGCCTTTTTGATGATCCATCAGATCTTGGCAATTTGATCTCTGGTTCCTCTGCCTTTTTAAAACCAACTTGAACATATGGAAGTTTACAATTAATGTATTGTTGAATCCTGGCTTGGAGAATTTTGAGTATTACTTTACTAGTGTGTGAGATGAGTGTAATTGTGTGGTAGTTTGAGCATTCTTTGGCATTGCCTTTCTTAGGGACTGGAACGAAAACTGACCTTTTCCAGTCCTGTGGCCACTGCTGAGTTTTCCAAATTTGCTGGCATATTGAGTGCAGCACTTTCACAGCATCATCTTTCAGGATTTGAAATAGCTCAACTGGAATTCCATCACCTCCACTAGCTTTGTTCGTAGTGATGCTTTCTAAGGCCCACTTGACTTCACATTCCAGGATGTCTGGCTCTAGGTGAGTGATCAAACCATTGTGATTATCTGGGTGATGAAGATTTTTTTTGTACAGTTCTTCTGTGTATTCTTGCTAGCTCTTCTTAATATCTTCTGCTTCTGTTAGGTCCATACCATTTCTTTCCTTTATTGAGCTCATCTTTGCATGAAATGTTCTCTTGGTATGTCTAATTTTCTTGAAGAGATCTCTAGTCTTTCCCATCCTGTTGTTTTTCTTTATTTCTTTGCAATGATCACTGAGGAAGGCTTTCTTATCTGTCCTTGCTATTCTTTGGAACTCTGCATTCAAATGGGTATATCTTTGCTTTTCTCCTTTGCTTTTCACTTCTCTTCTTTTCACAACTATTTGTAAGGCCTCCTCAGACATCGTTTTGCTTTTTAGCATCTCTTTTTCTTGATGGTGGTCTTGATTCCTATCTCCCGTACAATGTCACAAACCTCTGTTCATAGTTCATAAGACACTCTCTTTATCGATTTAGTCCCTTAAATCAATTCTCACTTCCAGTGTAGAATCATAAGGGATTTGATTTAGGTCATACCTGAATGGTTCTGTGGTTTTCCCCACTTTCTTCAATTTAAGTCTGCATTTGGCAATAAAGAGTTCATGATTTGAGCCACAGTCAGCTCCCATCTTGTTTTTGCTGACTGTATAGAGCTTTTCTGTCTTTGGCTGCAAAAAAATAATCAATCTGATTTCAGTGTTGACCATCTGGTGATGTCCACCTGTAGAGTTTTCTCTTGTGTTGTTGGAAGAGGGTGTTTGCCCTGATCAGTGTTTGTATGGGTCAGCAGTGGGCTGCCATGGGGACAGGGGCTCTGAGTGCAGCAGACCTGGGTAAGGCATCAGCCCTCTTGGAGGAGGTCGCCATTAACCCCAGCATAGAGCTGCCAGAACTCACCCAGGACTGGGGAATAGACTCTTGGAGAGAAGAAACAGGACCTTGTGCACTAGGACCCAGGAGAAAGGAGCTGTGACCCCACAAGTGACTGACCAGACTTGCCTGCGAGTGTCCAGGATTCTCCAGGGGAGGTGTGGGTCAGTGGTGGCCTGCTGCAGGGTTGGGGGCACTGAGTGTAGCAGTGCAGGCATGGGATCTTTTGAAGGAGGTCATCATTATATTCATTATTTCCACCATAGTTTGGCCCCAGGTAAATAGCAGGGAGGGAACACAGCTCCACCCATCAACAGAAAATTGCTTTAAAGATTTACTGAGCATATCCCTGCCCAGCAGAACAAGACCCACTTCCCCCTCAGTCAGTTTCTCCCATCAGGAAGCTTCTGTAAGCCTCTTATCCTTCTCCATCAGAGGGCAGACAGACTGAAAACCACAATCACAGAACACTAACCAATCTAATCACATGGACCACAGCCTTGTCTAACTCAATGAAACTATGAGCCATGCCATGTAGGGCCACCCAAGACGGACGGGTCATGGTGGAGAGTTCTGACAAACTGTGGTCCACTGAAGAAGGGAATGGCACACCAATATTTTTGCCTTGAGAACCCCATGAACAATATGAAAAGGCAAAAAGATGGGACACTGAAAGATGAACTCCCCAGGTCAGTAAGTGCCCAATATGCTACTGGAGATCAGTGGAGAAATAACTCCAGAAAGAATGATGGGATGGAGTCAAAGCAAAACAACACCCAGTTGTGGATGAGACTAGTGATGGAAGCAAGGTCCAGTGCTGTAAAGAGCAATATTACATAGGAACCTGGAATGTTAGGTCCATGAATCAAGGCAAACTGGAAGTGATCAAACAGGAGACAGAGGGAGTGAACAGCGACATTCTAGGAATCAGCAAACTAAAATGGACCAGGTTGGGTGAATTTAACTTAGATGACCATTATATCTACTACTGTGGGCAAGAATCCCTTAGAAGAAATGGAGTATCCATCATAGTCAACAAAAGAGTCTGAAATGCAGTACTTGGATGTAATCTCAAAAATGACAGAATGATCTCGGTTCATTTCCAAGGTAAACCATTCAATATCACGGTAATCCAAGTGTATGCCCTGACCAGTAATGCTGAAGAAGCTGAAGTTGAATGGTTCTATGACCTATAAGACCTTTTAAAATTAACAACCAAAAAATTACCAGGGAAGCCCTTAAATATCTATGTGAAGATTTAATGCATTCTTGGTCAAGGTGAATAAAATTTACTATAAATAGTAGATTTAGAATAAGAATTCTTTTCAAAATCAAGTTGAATAAAATATGCCTTCATTTAAGCACCAAGCCTTGATTTTTCAACTACTGTCTAGGCTATTTTACTAGTGCTGAGAAATTCATTGATTTAGTTAAAAGTTTTACTTTTCTCCATCAGTTCAGTTCATTTCAGTTGCTCAGTTGTGTCCAAGTCTTTGCAGCCCAATGAATTGCAGCACACCAGGCCTCCCTGTCCATTGCCAACTCCCGGAGTTTACTCAAACTCATGTCCATTGAATCGGTGATGCCATCCAGCCATCTCATCCTCTGTTGTCCCCTTCTCCTCCTGCCCCCAATCCCTCCCAGCATTGGAGTCTTTGCCAAATGAGTCAACTCTTCGCTTGAGGTGGCCAAAGTACTGGAGTTTCAGCTTTAGCATCAAAGAACAAGTCTTTCCAAAGAACACCCAGAACTGATCTCCTTTAGAAGGGACTGGTTGGATCTCCTTGCAGTCCAAGGGACTCTCAGGAGTCTTCTCCAGCATCACAGTTCAAAAGCATCAATTCTTCGGCGCTCAGCTTTCTTCACAGTCCAACTGTCACATCCATACGTGACCACTGGAAAAACCATAGCCTTGACTAGACAGACCTTTGTTGGCAAAGTAATGTCTCTGCTTTTCAATATGCTACCTAGGTTGGTGATAACTTTTCTTCCAAGGAGTAAGCATCTTTTAATTTCATGGCTGTAGTCACCATCTGCAGTGACTTTTCTCCATAGTAAGTAGCAATAGCATATGGCTACAGTAGGGAGACATACCTGGGACCACTTCTATTTGAAGTAGAAACAGATCACAGATAATATTTAATAATTTTTAAGAAAGATGCATGTATTTAAATACGTATATTTATTTATTTAATTAGATACATTTTTGGATGTAGTATGGAGTTCTGAAATTGATTTATTGGGTCTCTAAGTTGCACACTACTCACTGGCTTCTGGAAAATTTATGAAATTGAGAGAAGAAAATAAAATCTCAGATGATTAATGAAGATTCAGCTTGTACTAAAAGCACAGATCACACAAATCAAGATGTTTCTCTTTTCTCTGTGCACTTGCAATTTTTTCTCACTAAAAATGTATGGATTAAAACAGAAATTTGGGGAAAATAGTGAGAAATAAAAACCCATGTAATCCTTTGACAGAATTAAGAACTATTAACTTTTTTGCAATATATATACTTGTATACTTTATCAGATAAGGCAATGGCACCCCACTCCAGTATTCTTGCCTGGAAAATCCCATGGACAGTGGAGCCTGGTGGGCTGCAGTCTATGGGGTTGCTAAGAGTGGGACACGACTGAGCGACTTCACTTTCACTTTTCACTTTCATGCATTGGAGAAGGAAGTGGCAACCCACTCCAGTGTTCTTGCCTGGAGAATCCCAGGGATGGGGGACCCTGGTGGGCTGCCGTCTATGGGGTCGCACATGACTGAAGTGACTTAGCAGCAGCAGCATACTTCTTTATATATATGTGTGAATTATATTTATGAATTATATTAATGAAATACCTATACATGTATATATACATGAACAATAATTTATTTTGTATATATACAACCTATACATGTATATATATTATGTATGCATAATATGTACATATACATAATATGCATGCATATCTATATATGCATATATATGCCTGTATGCATATACATAAACAATAAATATTTATTATTTATGTATGGTAGTGTTGGTGATGGTTTAGTCGCTAAGTTGTGTCTGATTCCTATGACTCCATGGATTGTAGCCTGCCAGGCTCCTCTGTCCATGGGGATTCTCTAGGCAAGAATATTGGAGTGGGTTGCCATTTCCTTCTCCAGGGGATCTTCCCAACCCAGGAATCGAACCCAGGTCTCCTGCATTGTCAGACAGATTCTTTACCAACTGAGCTATAAGGAAAGCCCCTTGTTTATGTATATATAGATATAAATTCATGTAAAATAAATATGTATTGATATTTCTACACATGCGTATGCATATAAACACATCTACAATAAATAATTAAACATACATGTGTTGCTGCTGCTAAGTTGCTTCAGTCATGTCTGACTCTGTGTGACCCCATAGATGGCAGCCCACCAGGCTCCTCCATCCCTGGGATTCTCCAGTCAAGAACACTGGAGTGGGTTGCCTTCTCCAACGCATAAAAGTGAAAAGTAAAAGTGAAGTCGGTCAGTCGTGTCCAGCTCTTTGTGACCCCATGGACTATAGCCTATCAGGCTCTTCCATCCACGGGAATTTCCAGGCAAGAGTACTGGAGTGGGTTGCCATTGCCTTCTCTAGGGGATCTACCCTACCCAGGGATTGAACCCGGGTCTTTGGCATTGTGGGCAGACGCTTTATCCTCTAAGCCACCAGGGAAGCCCTCAAAAGGCAGCAATTATATATATATGTGTATGTTTTATATGTAAATACATATACATATGTATGTAACACATTTTATATATTTCTTAATTTGTATATGATTTTTGAAAAAAGCATGGAAAAAAGCATCACAAGACAATTAAAAAACTGGATTTTCTTTTGCTAATTTTAGAACTGATTACTTTGAATAGATGGACTATTACCATTTTTTCAGTATTTGCGTGCTGTGTTCAAAGTTGCCTCAGTCATGTCTGACTCTTTGTGAGCCTAAGCACTCTATGCCATGTGTATGGACCCATATGGACTGCATGTCAGGCTCCTCTTCCATGGGATTTTCTAGGTAAGAATACTGGAGTGGGTTGCAATGCCCTCCTTCAGGGGATCTTCCCAACCCAGGGATCGAACTCATGTCTCTTATGTCTCCTGCATTGGCAGGCAGATTCTATACCCACTAGTGCCACATGGAAAGATTTTCAGCATTTAAAGCTTCTAAATAGCTCAATTCAGTTCATTCATATGCAAAAAGCAAACAGAAGAAGAAGAAGAAAAGTTGGCAGGGCAATGATAAAAATCCCTCAAACATTTCTGAAATCAAGCTTAGGAACATAAATTAACATTACTATATTTCTATACCATTGAAGATAATCCTAGAAAATTATTCTTTATGGATTGAATACATTTTTTCAATTGATGTACCGACCCCTAGTTTTTGGAATTTCCAGTTGTTTCCAATTATCACTATCATAGAAAACACACACCCATACACACACACATATATATTTATTTACTTGATCACAGCAAGGAATACAATCTCTTTGTCTTCCTACCTTAAGTTTCTTTCTTTATATCAAAACACAATTCAAGTAATAAACAGATAACAAAGGCTAATCTCATCTGGAGAGGACAATGCCAGGCTCTAATGTATCAAATCTAGTAACACTCTCCCACACCTGAGTGGGAACACAATCAATGCCTCATCTGCCATTTCTCCCACAAATGCCACTTAAATATTTATTCATTTTATTCATAAAAGATTAGTACCCCTGAAGTCTCATTATTTGACAGCTCACTTTCCCACCAGTCTTCGGAATCCCTTCTTAAGCTGACACTGACTAATAATTTTCAATAAGTATTAACTCCGGCCATGCTGGCACTCTCATCCCAGACTTCCAGCAAAAGAACTGTGAGAAATGAATTTCTACTGTTGATAAGCCACCCAGTTTATGGTATATTTGTTACAGCAGCCCAAGTGGACTAGGGCAACATGTAAATAGGAAGACTTCTGAAGACTTTATATTAACTATATCAAACTTATGAAATGCAATATTTTTTAATGATCACATGTCTGTAGAATCTCTCTCACAGGTACACTTATGTACATCTATGTACATTACCATCTTGAGAGTCCTTTGGACTACAATGAGATCAAACCAGTCCATCCTAAATGTAATCAGTCCTGAATATTCATTGGAAGGACTGATGCTGAAGCTGAAGCTCCAATACTTTGGCCACCTGATCCGAAGAACTGACTCCCTGGAAAAGACCCTGATGCTGGGAAAGACTGAAGGTGGGAAGAGAAGGGGATGGCAGAGAATGAGATGGCTGGATGGCATCACCGACTCAATGGATATGAATTTGGGCAAACTACAGGAAATAGTGGAGAACAGAGGAACCTGGCTTGCTGCAGTTCATGGGGTTGCAAAGAGTTGAACACAACTTAGCAGTTGAACAACAACACTCCCATCATATCTTTATGCTTACCAAAGTTTTCTTACTTCAACTGTTAGTAATTATATAGTAAGTATCATGGCAGAAAAAAAATCAGCCTTAAAATATAATGTTGAAAGATTGATTATTTTTAAATGTCAATTAGATGTTATTATTTTTAAATTAATAAAGAATACTTTTAATTTCCAAATGAAGAATCTTTTGTTACTAATTCAGAAAGTAAGTGGACAAAATGGACTGAATTACATCTTTAACTACTGCATTAAATAAAAGGCTCAAGATTAAAATTTTTAATTAGAATTAAAAATAAAGAAGCATTCATGCAGTTCTGTGAATACTTTCTATTTTTTCATTCAACTCACAACAATGTATTCCCACTGAAAACCCTCATACTTCCTAGATGTTGGGACTACATTTTTGTTGAGCCAGAGTCAAAGGTTTCAAAAACACAATTATTCAGGTGAGTAGTTTTATTGAGAATTAATCTTAAGAAAGGAGAAAAGCCACTGGGTCTGGGCAAAGGGTAGGAATCATCTCTTATTTTCAGGAAACCCTTACCTAATTTGAGGTACCATAAAACTACTGGAGGGCACAGGTATTCTCTGGGTTTACTGGTCAAGATAAAAGTTGGGAACCCATGCATTTATGACATATAAAAGATATACTGCTTCTGCTGCTAAGTTTCTTCAGTTGTATCCAACTCTTTGTGACGCCATGGACTGTAGCCCACTAGGCTCCTCTGACAATGGAATTCTCTAGGCAAGAATACTGGAGTGGGTTGCCATGCCCTCCTCCAGGGGATCTTCCTGATCCAGGGATTGAAACCGTGTCTCTTATGTCTCCTGTATTGGCAGGTGGGTTCTTTACCATCAGCAACACCTGGGAGGCCCCATAAATGCCACAACTCTCACATTATCCTATGTGAATAAAAACCCAACAATTTTCATAGTTATAATTCACTTTCATTAAACTGCTTAAAAATAATTTTCAACATAAAGAAAAAAGCACAGGATATTTTTTAGTGGTAACTAAATTATGGAGCTAATATAAAATTGTGGCAAGGAGAAGCACCAAGAAGACATCTTTATAGACTTCTGAAAATCAGATAACCTCCTGTATATTGATTTTTATTGTAGTAACCATGACCAGTCAACAAACTTCACCTCCTAAATCTGACTATTTTTCACTGAATTTTTATGTGTAGTTTCTCTACTGAAAAGATTTCATAATGAAAAAAACTAGAATAAAGTATACCTCCTTATCAATTTTTTTATACCTATCATGTGGGACACTGAATTTACAACTATAGTAGCAATTGAAGTGTAAAGATAATATAAAACTCTCTTAATTTTTTGAGTTCTCAGCAGAGACCTGAATAAATTGGCATTAGTCTATAAACAGAATAACTAAGGATATGCCAGGAGTGAAAATCAAATACCCTCTGAAAGTAAATACAATCAAATCAGTCAGGCAATCATCACACTTCATTGAGTACAGCAGGGTCACTGATGGGGTTATCATGGAGAAATCTTATATACCTATTAATCTATTAATCCATAGATCACCTTTGTACCACCCAAATATTTTGGCCTTCCATATAGCTATATAAGGACTTTTGCCTATCAAACATTGTCAGTTAAGTTAAAGTAGGGTTTCTTTTCAGAAGACACTATATTCATCATCCAATGTATCTTTAATGAACAATGATGCTCCTTGAAAGTAGAAGCGAGGTTATTCATCTGCTGCTCAGGTTGTTAGGAGCTCACATGTACCTATTTTGTTTAAGGGAAAACTTGTCCTGGCAATAACATGCCGGGGTCCCAGGGAAGCCTGACATGTCAGCCAGAAGGATGAGGATGAGCTGTCTCTGAGAACTGAGGGATTGATACTTGGAGGAATGATGTCATCCAGCTCTTAGAAGCGCTTCTCCTGTTATTCTTCTCAAGTTTTTTCTCTTAGGAACCAGATACTTCACATGTTCTATGACAAAATCATTTTGCCTCTTCTGAGATGGTGGCACAAATACTTATCCTCATTTGATACAAGGGTAAACAGAAGTAGAGAGAACGGTATGTGTTTTCCTAAAGCCAATAAGCCAGCAGCAGAGATTCAAATCCACACGGTCTAGCACTAGAGCCAGAGAACTTTTCAGCATATAATTTTGTTCCTATAAGACCTGGAGACACAGGTGTTTCACAGAAATCCCTTCATTATCCAGGTAAGTTTCTGTTCCCCAAAAACCTTTCAGCTGGAGCAATATTTTCCTCCTTTAATAACTGAGTATTTCTAAGGACATTTGTTTCTACCTCTTCCCTAAGAGAAATTGAGGATCTGAAGTTCTGGATATTTTAAATTATTGAATTGTCTTCATAGCATTACTGAAATAGCCAGTGAAGTTCTGATACAAAATTCTTTATGAAAAAAAGTATTTCACTTCTTTAAGATAAAATATCTGTTGATTACTGTTAGTCAAAGGTATGCTTTTATTTTTTTTCAGTAGTCATGTATGGATGTGAGAGTTGGATCATAAAGAAAGCTGACTGCCAAAGAATTGATGCTTTTGAACTGTGGTGCTGGAGAAGACTCTTGAGAGTCTCTTGGACAGCAAGCAAATCAAACCAGTCAATCCTAAAAAAAAATCCGTCCTGAATACTCATGGGAAGGACTGATACTGAAGCTGAAGCTTCAAATCTTCGGCCACCTATGTGAAAAGCTGACTCACTGGAAAAGATGCTGATACTGGGAAAGACTGAGGGCAAGAGGAGAAGGGGGCGGCAGAGGATGAAAAAGTTAGACAACATCACCAACTCAAAGAATATGAGTTTGAGCAAACTCCAGGAGATAGTGAAGGACAAGGAAGCCTGGCTTGCTGCAGTGCATGGGGTGGCAAAGAGTCAGACATGGCTAAATGACAGAACAGTAACAACAGTGTTAGTCTTTGCCATTAGTATGGTCTTTTGATCAACACTGAAAATCAATTGGCAAGGTTCCTTTGAGACTTTGCTGGTAAGGTTCTGGAAACATTGCATATTTCATCTACCTAGTAATGTATGCACCACTTAATGACTCAGGATTAACTTTTTCTGACATTTCCTTTGGGTTGGCAATGCAGAACTAACACATCAAGGGTAGTTTGAGAGTAAGTATTTGCAAATTACATTTGTCAGAAATTATTCCCATCATGTGTCAGCAGTTCCATAGTGGTCCAAAGCTACATCAACATTGAATGTATTAAAATTTGAGGACTGTGATGGTTCTTTTTAACCTAGTCTATAAGTCACATATTTTAAAATAACATGCATAATATTTTAATGGGTTTAAGATGTTTAAGAATTATTGACTTGTTGTGATACAGTTAACCACTCTTCCTCTCTATTTTGCTAGTAAAATATTTTACCTTATTCTGTGTATTTTAGGTTTTAATTTATACTTGTTTAGGATGGCCAAGATTTCTGGTTGGCATACCTACCCTGTTTATAATCAGAGCTCTTAGGAGTCGCAAAGTAAAACCTTTTGTATTTCCCACTTCTCTGTAATAATTCAACACCGCTAATTACCCTTTCTGCTTTATGCCGCCCACTTGAACAAAGTATTACATTTGAAGTCTTCAAGTCATAATTAGTTATATTTATTCATTTCCCTAAATAATGCTGCTTTTGTTCTGGTTACTAACATCTAAAAAGTCTACAGTTGCACTGCATTTCACTTGAACATCTGAGAGTATGTTAAAACCATTATTTGGAAATCAGGATATTACAAAGTTGGCAAAATAAACTTTCAATATATTAGACTGCAGTCCCTAAAAATATTTCATGCTATTTCCTCCTGGTTAAAGCACATAGTAACCTTTATTTTGCTAAAGTAAATTTAACTAGCAAGGGATAATAAAATATAGACAACAAAGAATGTTTTGATCAGCCATTTCTAGAATTCAGCCACAGTACATGTGTTAGGAAGTACATGATTAGCTCGTTCTAAGCAGTCAGTCATACACTGTGAATCTGTCACTAAATTGAACTTCAGTGGTGAAATAGGAGCATGCTACTGCTAAGTCACTTCAGTCATGTTCGATTCTGCATGACCCCATAGACGGCAGCCCACCAAGCTCCCCAGTCCCTGGGATTCTCCAGGCAAGAACCCTGGAGTGGGTTGCCATTTCCTTCTCCAATGCGTGAAAGTGAAGTCATTCAGTCATGTCCGACCCTCAGCGACCCATGGACTGCAGCATTCCAGGCTCCTCCGTCCGTGGGATTTTACAGGCAAGAGTACCGGAGTGGGGTGCCATTGCCTTCTCTGAAACAGGAGCATAAGAAGCAGTAATTGTTTAAGAAAAACAAAACTATAAAGTGGTATTTTTTAAAATGTGTAAATTAAAGGGATATTCTTTCCTTTCTTCTTTTGGTAATACCTTAGTTTCTATTGGCCCCCCAAATGTTCCACTCAATTAAATTGATATATTATTATGATAAACTATTAGGTATATAAATAATCATAGAGCTACAATTTCGCTTTGTTAAATCCTATTATTCAAGCCAACAGTCATTTTAACCCTTTTGCTACTTTTTAATAAGTATACCTTTTGAAACAAAGTTGAAGACTGCCATATGCTGCTGCTAAGTCGCTTCAGTGGTGTCGGACTCTATGCGACCCCATAGATGCCAGCCCACCAGGCTCCCCCATCCCTGGGATTCTCCAGGCAAGAACACTGGAGTGGGTTGCCATTTCCTTCTCCAATGCATGAAAGTGAAAAGTGAAGGTGAAGTCGCTCAGTCGTGTCCGACTCTTAGCGACCCCATGGACTGCAGCCTACCAGCCTCCTCTGCCCATGGGATTTTTCAGGCAAGAGTACTGGAGTGGGTTGCCATTGCTTTCTCCGTATAGGATTCAGTAATTTCAGCTACCCACTCCCTACCTCAGAAGTAGCCAATAGGCTGAGTCCAGATGTCAACATTAACTTATATCCTATATATATCTATTCATTTTAATTGTGGCTGTTACAGAAGCAAAAGATTATTGGTCTTTGACTTTGGTTATAGCTAATATTCAATCTGTAATGTTTTAATAGATATGCATCCTCTTCATTTTTATAATACAGCTTGAGAGAATCTACCTATTAGTTTTTAAAAATAGATTGCTTTGGTAAAATGCATCATGGCAATACATTTTTTTTCCATTTTAGTGATTTATATTATTATTTTAATAATATCTTTTTCATCTCTTTTGTTCTGTTGCCATTTTTAAACATTTTGAGTTGGGCATGGATCATTTGATCCAAATTGAGAAAGTTTAAACATTTTTTTCTTAGCAATTTTTATTATTAATAGAGTCATGAGGATATTTAAACAGACATTAAACTATCAATAAATGAGGTGCAAATATCTTACTCAATATGACCCTAAAGGACTTTATATGAACACAAAATAAGTTATAAGTCATGGATCCTCATATTGCCTAAATATAATCATACATTTCTGAAATTTGAATTTGGAGGATGATTAACCACAATCTTTGAATCATTAGAGATTAGGATAATCAACAAAATAGCATCCACACAAAAACACTGCAAATGTTCACAAGCTTTCTGGTTGCTTACCTTTCAATAGCTAATAATAGAGGTAATGATGTATTTTTTGCGTGATGTGCCACTTAAGTGTGATACAACTGATTTTTCCCTCTTAAGCAAGAAAGTAAAACTAGTGTTTGCAAAATTAATTAGATGTTCCATATGAGATGCTGTGATTTCTTTGTAGATTATTTTAGTCAAAATAATGGTCTTATTACTAGCACAAAGCACTTCTTCTAATAGGCTGAACAAGAGTTTCATAAAGCACTCTAATGGGGACAGTATACACTAATAAAGCAAACTGGAGTTAGGCTGAAGCAGATAAAATGCTAACACCAAACCTCAGTAAAATAAACTAGTTTCTATTTGCCTTCTGCATATTTAATGACTTTTACAGGGTGAAGTAAATACTTCATAGAGAAGTCATGCTTATTTAATATTTTCCATACAACTTTCCTACCAGTTTTCTTTATTCTTTCACAAAAAGTTTTCTGTAGCTCATGTAAAATTCTGTGGAAAATTCTGAAAGAGATGGTATTACTAGACCACCTGACCTGCCTTTTGAGAAACCTACATGCGGGTCAGGAAGCAACAGTTAGACCTGGACATGGAAAAAATGACTGGTTCCAAATAGGAAAAGGAGTACGTCAAGGCTGTGTATTGTCACCCTGCTTATTTAACTTATATGCAGAGTACATCATGAGAAACGCTGGATTGGAAGAAGCACAGGCTGGAATGAAGATTGCCGGGAGAAATATCAATAACCTCAGATGTGCAGATGACACCACCCTTATGGCAGAAAGTGAGGAGGAACTAAAAAGCCTCTTGATGAAGGTAAAAGAGGAGAGTGAAAAAGTTGGCTTAAAGCTCAACTTTAAGAAAACGAAGATCATGGCATCTGGTCCCATCACTTCATGGCAAATAGATGGGGAAACAGTGGAAAAAGTGTCAGACTTTATTTTTGGGGGCTCCAAAATCACTGCAGTTGGTGATTGCAGCCGTGAAATTAAAAGACCCTTACTCCTTGGAAGGAAAGTTATGACCAACCTAGGTAGCATGTTGAAAGGCAGAGACATTACTTTGCCAACAAAGGTCTGTCTAGTCAAGGCTATGATTTTTCCAGTGGTCATGTATGGATGTGAGAATTGTACTGTGAAGAAAGCTGAGTGCTGAAGAATTTATGCTTTTGAACTGTAGTGTTGGAGGAGACTCTTGAGAATCTCTTGGACTGCAAGGAGATCCAACCAGTCCATCCTAAAGGAGATCAGTCCTGGGTGTTCATTGGAAGGACTGATGCTAAAGCTGAAACTCTGATACTCTGGCCACCTCATGTGAAGAGTTGACTCACTGGTAAACATCTTGATGCTGGGAGGGATTGGGGGCAGGAGGATAAGGGGATGACCGAGGATGAGATGGCTGGATGGCATCACTGACTCGATGGACATGAGTTTGGGTGGACTCCAGGAGTTGGTGTTGGACAGGGAGGCCTGGCATGCTGCGATTCATGGGGTCACAAAGAGTCGGACATGACTGAACGACTGAACTGAACTGATATATATATATGTGAATGTACTCCTCTAGTTTATATTCTAAATAATTGCCAAAATGGTGCTCTAGTAACTCTGTAATGAAAACAAGAAATGAGTCGAATATTCACGGATCCAACACAATATATCCTGTTACTTCAAACTGACTAATGTGGGTGTGTTTCTAAAACAAATGAACTATTAGCAACAATGGCAGAGCAATACAACACTCCATCTTCATAAAACTCTTCCACCACGATCAAGAATCTTAGAATCAAGTGGCTGAAGTCATGAAGTCTAGAGCAAGTAAAACTGAGGTTTAATACTAACCTGTAATGTTAAAGTAGATAGGATTCCTTTACGTGTTGAATGGTGTTGGCAGACGGACACTCAAGAGTTGTTGGGAGCAGTAAAATGCAAGCACATTAAAATGGTGGTTACTGTGGTTTTGTTTGACATGTGAATGGATGACTACACTCCATGATAGGTGGTGTGACTGCTTTAAAGCAGGTACTATTGTATTAGAGCCTCCAAATCTAATGAAAGTGTGTTTGGGAGGACAAGAAGAATGTTTGTGCTAAAAATAAAAGTTTGAGAAACAAACAGAAATAGAAGATGGGGGGAAATGTTGGAGGATGACTAAACAGTATGAAAAAAGGAAAGGGGTTGATTGTTTAGCCCCTAAGTCCTGGCTGACCCTTTTGCAACCCCATGGACTGTAGCTCACCAGGCTCCCCTGTCCATGGGGTTTTGCAGGCAAGAATACTGGAGTGGGATGCCATTTCCTTCTTCAGGGTATCTTTCTGACCCAGGGATTGAACCTTAGTCTCCTGCACTGGCAGGTGGATTCTTTATCATCGAGCTACAGGGAAAGCCCTCAAAGGAAAAGGGTAAGAAAGTGAAGAAAGGAGTAATAATGAGGAGAGCATTTTAGTTTACATCAACAAATGAAATGTAAACTTGGGAGAGGCGGGGGAGAGGAAGAGTTATGGTCTCAGAATATTGAAGACACAATGATCAAGATGTTCCAAATGGATGAAAAACATCAATCTACATATACAAGAAGTTAAGTAAACTAAATAAGATAAACTCAAAGAGAGCCACGGGTAGACGCATCACAGTCAAACTACTGAAAGACAAAAGGAGGATACTGGACACAGCAAGAAAAAAAATGACTCATTGGATACAGGCGTCTTCAATAAGCTGGTGACTTTTCAGAAAACATGGAATTCAGAAGATGGAGGGATGCCATATTCAAAATGCTGAAAGAAAACTTCAGTTAGGAAGTTTATAATCAGAAAATCTACTTTTCGAAAATGAAGGAGGGGAATTCCCTGGTGGTCCAATGGTTGAGAATCCACCTGCCAATGCAGGGGATATGGGTTTGGTCCCTGATCTGGAAAGATTCCACATGCTTCCCTGGTGGCTCAGATGGTAACGCATCTGCCTGCAATGTGGGAGACCCGGCTTCAATTCCTGGGTCGGGAAGATCCCCTGGAGGAGGAAATGGCAATCCACTCCAGCACTCTTGCCTGGAAAATCCCATGGCCAGAGGAGCCTGATAGGCTACAGTCCATGGGGTCGCAAAGAATCAGACACGACTGAGTGACTTCACTTTCTTTCTTTCACAGGGAAACTAAGCCATGTGTTACTACTACTTCATCCGCGTGCTGCAGCTTCTGAAGCCTGTGTACCTAGAGCCTGTGTGACAAGGGAAGCCGCTGTACTGAGAAGCCTGCAAACCACATTGGAGAGGTGCTCTGCTTGCTGCAACTAGAGAAAGTCCACATGCAGCAATGAAGACCCAGCAGAGTCAAAAATAAATACACTCTTAATAAATGGAGCAATTGAGATATTCTCAGAGTAACAAAATCAGAGAATTCATTGCTGGCACACCTGCCCTCTCAGAAAGTCTAAATGAAATAGTTCAGTTGAAAGGAAAGGACAATACACATAAAACATAGATTCACATGAAGAAATAAGGCCTACTATTAAAGATAATTGCATAGGCAAAAGCAAAAATAACATAAAGTTTTGTAACTCTTTAATTTTTCTATCTGACTTAAAAGACATTGAATTGTAATTGTCTATAATTGTAAAACAGTGCTGATCAACTTACAACTTATAAAAACTATAATTTGTGTGAAACAATAATGCAAAGCAGAGGTAGCAAGAACAAAGATATATTATAGCAAATTTTTTGTTTACTATTGAAATTAACTTGATGTGAAAGTAAATGAGATTGGAAATTGCTTTCAGTTCACTGTAACTGTGAGGATAACCACTAGGAAAAAAATACATTTGTATGTGTGTATAAACAGACAATGAAAGTATTCAATTAGTACACTGAAAATTATATGTATTGATATAACTCAAAAGAAGGCAATAATGGAAGAAAAGAGGGGCAAAAAAGCAAAACATTTTTGATAAAATACTAATACAAATTCCAGCTTATCACAAAGACATTAAATGTACACTGACTGGATCCTCCAAACTAATGCCAGAAATAAGAATGGCTTTAAAAAACAGCCAACAATATGCTAAAATTACACACTGAAAATCCAAAGGCACAGTAAGTTCAAAGTATAAGGATGGAAAAAGGTATACTGTTTAATCAGTGAGCAAAAGAGAGCCAGCCAGTAGTATTTTAATACCAAAACCAAAGGCATCGTAAGAAAACTATGGACTGACATCTCTTACAGACGCAAAATTCTCAACAAAGTACTAACAAACCAAATCCAGCAATATATAAGTTGGACTGTATAACTGTCAAAAATCAATTAGTTTCATGCATATATCAATAAAGGACAAAAGCCACATGACCTTTTTAACAGATGTAGAGAAAGCATTTGATAAATACATCGTCCTTTCATAGCAAAGGCTTTCTAGAAATAAGGATTAAAAGGAAATTTCCTCAATTTGATGAAGGGCATCTACCACAGCTTAAGAAACTTAGATATGTAAGGAAGAAAGACTAGATTCTTTCCATCTTAGATGACGACAAGGCAAGGATGTATATGTTACCTTTTTATTGAACTTTGTACTGGAGATAATCAGGTAAGGAAAGCAAGTAAAAGGTATTCAGATTGGCAAGGAAGATTAAAATAATCTTTAATTGTAGATGACATATTCCTATATATAGAAAATCTTATGAAACTCACATAAAATTAGAACTAATAATCAATTTCATATTTTCACCCCCACTTCTGGCAACCACCAATCTGTTCTCTGTAGTTACAGGCTTGGTTAGTTTGTCGGCTTATCTGTTCATCTATCTATATATGATTATACAAATATGAAAAATCATATAACATTTTCCCTTTATTATCATACTATTTTACTTATCATGATGCATTGTGGTACATCTATATTGTGGCAAATGGCAAAGTTTCATTCTTCCTAATGGATAAATCCTATTTCATTGTGTGTGTGTGTGTATACGATAATATGTTTATCTGTTTATTTATTGATGTGCAATGTAGGTTGTTCCCATATCTTGGCTAATGCTACAGTGAACATGGGTGCATATCATTTTTTCAAATTGCTGCAATTTTTTTCTGATAAATACCCAAAAGAAAATAGAAGTACTAGTGCTGGATGACATAGAAATTCTATTTGTAGTTTTTTGAGGAACCTCCATATTGTTTTCCGTAGTGGCTGCACCAATTTACATTCCCACCAACAGTGTACACGTGCTCCCTTTCCTCCACATCCTTGTCAACATTTGCTATTTGTAGACCTTTTGACGATAGTCAGTCTAATAGATATGAGGTGATATCTCACTGTGGTTCTGATTTTCATTTTCCTGATGACTAATGAAATAGAACATCTTTTCATGTACCTGTTAGCCATCTGTATGGTCTACTTGGTAGAAATGCCTATTCAGTTCCTCTCCTCAGTTTTAAGTCGATTATTTTTTTTTGCCATTAATTTGTATGAGTTCTTTGCTTGTCTTGGATATGTATGCCTAATCAGTTTCAGCAAGGTTGAAGAATACATAATCAACATATAATATCAATTGTACTTTTATATATTAGCAATAAACTATGAAAATGAAATTAAGACAACTCCATTTATAATAGCATCAAAAATAAAACTACTAGAAATAAATTTAATAATACTTCAAGGTTTGTACACTGAAAACTATACAACATTAGTGAATAAACTAAAGATACTGTAAATAAACAGAAAGATATTCATGTTTATGGAGTAGAACACTAACTGCTTTTCAGATGGTAATATCCTCTAAATTTGACCTACGGATTCAAGAATCTCCATAAAAACACTCAGCTGCATTTTTTCTAGAAATGGAGAAGCTGATCCTAAAAGACATATGAGAATGTTACAGACCCAGAAGAGCAAAAATATTTCAAAAGAAAATCAAAGCTGGAAGACACATTTCCTGATTTCAGAATTTACTACAAAAGTACATTAATCAATATGCTGTCTATTGCATGCTGCTGCTGCTGCTAAGTCGCTTCAGTCGTGTCTGACTCTGTGTGACCCCACAGACGGCAGCCCACCAGGCTCTTCTGTCCCTGGGATTCTCCAGGCAAGAATAATGGAGTGGGGTGCCATTTCCTCCTCCAATGCATGCATGCATGCTAAGTCACTTCAGTCGTGTCCAACTCTGTGTGACCCCATGGATAGCAGCCTACCAGGCTCCTATGTCCACAGGATTCTCCAGGCAAGAATACTGGAGTGGGTTGCCATAACAATGAATAAATAGATAAATGGAATAGAACTGGGAGTCTGGAAATGCTCTTATAATTTTTGGTTATTTGATTTCAGATATGGATACCTAAAATCATCTGTATGGCCGGCTAGTGGTAAAGAACCCACTTGCCAATTCAGGAAACACCAGTTTGCTCCCTGGGTTGGGAAGATCCCCTAAAGGATGAAACAGTAACCCACTCTAGTATTCTTGCCTGGAGGGTCCCATGGACAGAGGAGCCTGGAGGGCTAAAGTCCACTGGGGTCACAGAATCGGACACGACTGAAGCCACTTAGCACACACACATATGGATGCTTAGATAACGGAATGAGGAAAAAAATACTCTTCTTAACAGCTTGTTCTGGGACAAGTGGGATATTCATTTGGAAAGAGTAAATCTGGACCTCTTCCTTACACAGTATGCAACAATTAGCACAAAAGGGATCAAAACAAATGTAAAAGCTAAAAATATAAAACATTTAGAAGAGAGAAGCTTTGAGGAATTTTCTAATCTTCCATTAGGCAATATAGTTTGATGTGACACCAAAAGCACTAGAGACGATTTGACTCCATTAAAATTAGAAACTTCAGTGTTTCAAAGGAATATCAAGAAAATGAAAAGGTAGTCCATACAAAGGGAGAATATACATGTAAATTAAATATTTGATATCATGCTTGTATTCAGAATATGCTAAAATCATTATATTTCAACAATGCAAAGATCAAACTAAAAAAAAAGCTAGCATAGGATTTAAGTTTATATTTATCCAAAAGGATAGACAAAATGCAAACAAACACATGAAAAAAATATTCAACCTCACTATTCACTGTGAAAGTCGCTCAGTCATGTCTGATTCTGTGATCCCAGGGGCTATAGCGCACAAGGCTATGTCCGTGGAATTCTCTAGGCAAGAATACTGGAGTGGGTTCTCATGCCCTCCTACAGGGGATCTTCCCAACCCAGGGACTGAACCCAGGTCTCCCTCATTGCAGGTGAATTCTTTACCATCTGAGCCACAAGGGAAGCCCCATTATTTACTAGGGAAATGCAAATCAAAACCTCAATAAGATACCACTTCTTATGCAATAGAATGACTAAAATGTAAAAAAAAAAAAAAGGAAAAAAAAGACAGTAACAAGTGAGGGTAAGAATGTGGAGAAATGAGAATCCTCAAAGATTACTGATACATTATAAAATTATGCAGCCATTTTGCAGAGTAGTTTGGCAATTCCTCCAAATGTTAAACACATATATGGCCCAGCAACTGGACTCCTAGATACATACCCAACAGTAGTGAAAACAGGCTGATCCTGATAATAACTTTTACATGAATGTGCACAGCTGCTTTATTGATAAGAACTGATCAACTGATGAATATACTGTGATATATTCCTAATGTGAAATGTTATTAATTATAAAAAATACATGCTATGACATGAATGAAACTATAAATGTTATGAAAAGGAAAGAAGTCAGTCATAAAACCCATGTACTATTATCTCATTTTATTTATATAAAATGTCCAGATTAAGCAAATCTAGAGACAGAAGGCTCTGATAAGCTAAGATTTATCTAGTCAATGGGATTTATCAGTGGTGTGATTACTGCAAATTAAAAGCTTTTCCCAAAGAGACAAAAGGTAGATTAATGGTTACCAGGAGTTGGGAGGGAGGGGTGGAGAATGACTGTTAATGGATACAGGGTTTGGGAGAGTGTTGATGAAGATACTTTAAAAGTTGAATAGTGATGATGGTTATACAACTTTGAATATTGTAAAAAAATAAAGAAACACTAACATATATTTTAGTATGGTCAATTTTATGGGATGTGATTTATGTATCAATAAAGCATTCATTAAAAAAGGAAATAAATTTAAAGGGAAGAAATTATTTTTTCCAAAGAGCACATCTTCTTTGTCCAAATTTCTTAGAAAATGTGAAAAAAAATGATAAAAATAAGGAATAATATCGATGGGGAACTTTGATGTTTATTCAAATTCCATTACATTAATGTTTACATTAGAATGTCTTCAGCAAATTATTTGAATTCATAAAGTTTGCTTAACAGAGGGTTCAGCTCAGTTCAGTCACTCAGTTGTGTCTGACTCTTTGTGACCCCATGAATTGCAGCATGCCAGGCCTCCCTGTCCATCACCAACTCCCGGAGTTCACTCAAACTCACGTCCATCGAGTCTGCGATGCCATTCAGCCATCTCATCCTCTGTCATCCCCTTTTCCACCTGCCCCCAATCCTTCCCAGCATCAGAGTCTTTTGCAATGAGTCAACTCTTCGCATGAGGTGGCCAAAGTACTGGAGTTTCAGCTTTAGCATCATTCCTTCCAAAGAACACCCAGGACTGATCTCCTTTAGAATGGACTGGTTGCATCTCCTTGTAGTCTTCCCCAACACCATAGTTCAAAAGCAGCAGTTCTTCAGTGCTCAGCTTTCTTCAGAATCCAGCTCTCACATCCATACATGACCACAGGAAAAACCATAGCCTTGACTAAAAGGACCTTTGTTGGCAAAGTAATGTCTCTGCTTTTAATATGCTATCTAGGTTGGTCATAACTTTCTTTCCAAGGAGTAAGCGTCTTTTAAATTCATGGCTGCAATCACCATCTGCAGTGATTCTGGAGCCCAAAGAAATAAATTCTGAAACTGTTTCCATTGTTTCCCCATCTATTTCCCATGAAGTGATGGGACCAGATGCCAAGATCTTCGTTTTCTTAAAGTTGAGCTTTAAGCCAACTTTTTCACTCTCCTCTTTCACTTTCATCAAGAGGTTGTTTAGTTCCTCTTCACTTTCTGCCATAAGGGTGGTGTCATCTGCATATCTGAGGTTATTGATATTTCTCCCAGCAATCTTGATTTCAGCTTGTGCTTCTTCCAGCCCAGCGTTTTGCAGTATGTACTCTGCATATAAGTTAAATAAGCAGGGTGACAATATACAGCCTTGATGTACTCCTTTTCCTATTTGGAACCAGTCTGTTGTTCCATGTCCAGTTCTAACTGTTGCTTCCTGACCTGACCTACATATAGGTTTCTCAAGAGGCAGATCAGGTGGTGTGGTATCCCATCTCTTTCTGAATTTTCCACAGTTTATTGTGATCCACACAGTCAAAGGCTTTGGCATAGTCAATAAAGCAGAAATAGATGTTTTATGGAACTCTCTTGCTTTTTCCATGATCCAGTGGATGTTGGAAATTTGATCTCTGGTTCCTTTGCCTTTTCTAAAACCAGCTTGAACATCTGGAAGTTCATGATTCATGTATTGCCGAAGCTGGCTTGAAGAATTTTGAGCATTACTTTACTAGCGTGTGAGATGAGTGCAACTGTGTGGTAGTTTGAGCATTCTTTGGCATTGCCTTTCTATGGGATTGGAATGAAACCTGACCTTTTCCAGTCCTGTGGCCACTGCTGAGTTTTCCAAATTTGCTGGCATATTGAGGGAAGCACTTTCACAGCATCATCTTTCAGGATTTGAAATAGCTCTTTTGGAATTCCATCACCTCCACTAGCTTTGTTCGTAGTGATACTTTCTAAGGCCTACTTGACTTCCCATTCCAGGATATCTGACTCTAGGTGAGTGATCACATCATTGTGATTATCTTGGTTGTGAAGATCTTTCTTGTACAGTTCTTTTGTGTATTCTTGCCACCTCTTCTTAATATCTTCTGTTTCTGTTAGGTCCATACCATTTCTGTTCTTTATCGAGCCCATCTTTACATGAAATATTCCCTTGGTATCTCTAATTTTCTTGAAGTGATCTCTAATATCTTCCATTCTGTTGTTTTCCTCTATTTCTTTGCACTGATCGCTGAGGAAGGCTTTCTTTTCTCTTCTTGCTATTCTTTGGAACTCTGCATTCAGACACTTATATCTTTCCTCTTCTCCTTTGCTTTTCATTTCTCTTCTTTTCACGGCTATTTGTAATGCCTCCCAGACAGCCATTTTGCTTTTTTGCATTGCTTTTCCATGGGGATGGTCTTGATCCCTGTCTTCTGTACAATGTCATGAACCTCAGTCCATAGTTCATCAGGCAGTCTATCTATCAGATCTAGGCCCTTAGATCTATTTCTCACTTCCACTGTATAATCATAAGGGATTTGATTTAGGTCATACCTGAATGGTCTAGTGGTTTTCCCTACTTTCTTTAGTTTGAGTCTGAATTTGGCAATAAGGAGCTCATGATCTGAGCCACCGTCAGCTCGCAGTCTTGTTTTTGCTGACTGTATAGAGCTTCTCCATCTTTGGTTGCAAAGAATATAATCAATCTGATTTCGGTGTTGACCATCTGGTGATGTCCATGTGTAGAGTCTTCTCTTGTGTTGTTGGAAGCGGGTGTTTGCTATGACCAGTGCATTTTCTTGGCAAAACTCTATTAGTCTTTGCCCTCCTCATTCCGTATTCCCAGGCCAAATTTGCCTGTTATACCAGGTGTTTCTTGACTTCCTACTTTTGCATTCCAGTCCCCTATAATGAAAAGGACATCTTTTTTGGGTGTTAGTTCTAAAACATCTTATAGATCTTCATAGAACCATTCAACTTCAGCTTCTTCAGCTTTACTGCTTGGGGCATAGACTTGGATTACTGTGATATTGAATGGCTTGCCTTGGAAATGGACAGAGATCATTCTGTCATTTTGGAGATTGCATCTAAGTACTGCCTTTTGGACTCTTTTGTTGACCATGATGGCTACTCCATTTCTTCTAAGGGATTCCTGCCCGCAGTAGTAGAGATGATGGTCATCTGAGTTAAATTCACCCATTGCAGTCCATTTTAGTTCACTGAATCCTAGAATGTCGACGTTCACTCTTGCCATCTCCTGTTTAACCACTTCCAATTTGCCTTGATTAACAGAGGGTAGTTATGTTAAATCTACAGTTCAAAGTATGACAGGAACATAAACTATTAATATTCAGATTTGTTAGATTACCTCTTCACTTTAACTATTACAAAGGTGAATTTGTTTTCATTTACATAAAAACTTTATTCTCATTAACATCTACTGCAAAAAAGAAAACGAATAAACAATTTGACAAGTTGAAAATCAACCAAAAAAAAAAAAAAACCCACAAAATTGCTTTAGGATGAGATGTACTAAATGTCTTCATTGTAGGCAAAAACACAAAACAAAACAAAAAACAACCAAAACACTGGAATGTAACCATTTTAGACTGTCAGTTACTTCTCTTTCATTGTAAATTACATGGAATATATTTTACAGATTCCAGTTACATTTTTAAAGCTTTAAGGGAATAGCTTTACTTTGTTCTGAAATCCCATTAAAATTACTTATGTTAATGGATGCATATTAAGTTCATTTCAGTTCAGTCACTCAGTTGTTGTCCAGCTCTTTGCGACCCCATGAATTGCAGCATGCCAGGCCTCCCTGTCCATCACCAACTCCTGGAGTTCACTCAAACTCATGTCCATCGAGTCTGCGATGCCATTCAGCCATCTCATCCTCTGTCATCCCCTTTTCCACCTGCCCCCAATCCTTCCCAGCATTAGAGTCTTTTGCAATGAGTCAACTCTTCGCATGAGGTGGCCAAAGTACTGGAGTTTCAGTTTTAGCATCATTCCTTCCAAAGAACACCCAGGACTGATCTCCTTTAGAATGGACTGGTTGCATCTCCTTGCAGTCTTCCCCAACACCATAGTTCAAAAGCAGCAGTTCTTCAGTGCTCAGCTTTCTTCAGAATCCAGCTCTCACATCCATACATGACCACAGGAAAAACCATAGCCTTGACTAAAAGGACCTTTGTTGGCAAAGTAATGTCTCTGCTTTTAATATGCTATCTAGGTTGGTCATAAGTTTTCTTCCAAGGAGTAAGCATCTTTTAATTCCATGGCTGCAGTCACCATCCGCAGTGATTCTGGAGCCCAAAGAAATAAAGTCTGACACTGTTTCCATTGTTTCCTCATCTATTTCCCATGAAGTGATGGGACTGGATGCCATGATCTTCGTTTTCTGAATGTTGAGCTTTAAGCCAACTTTTTCACTCTCCTCTTTCACTTTCATCAAGAGGCTTTTTAGTTCCTCTTCACTTTTTGCCATAAGAGTGGTGTCATCTGCATATCTGAGGTTATTGATATTTCTCCTGGCAATCTTAATTCCAGCTTGTACATAGTAGCATGCATATTAGAGAGCGTCAATGTTCCTATTTTTTCCCTATTAAACTAAGTGCACATCTTTGTGCACTAAAAAGGAAAAAAGAATGTATAAACTACAAGTAAAATTCTAACCAAATAATATCCATCTTATACTAACCTGTTCCATTGCTGAACACTGAAATGGTTTAGAAAAAATCATCAAAAAGACCAACATAAAATATTTAATAAATGATATTTTATGATTGACTTGATGCAAATAAAGGAAAAACATCAACTTTATCTAGTTTATAAATGCAGTCTCCAAGGAGATACATTTTTTAAAATGTCATGGAAAATACATATGCTTTAGAAGTCAGTGTGTAGGTAGTGTGAGTTTTTCAATTATTACATTAATTATCATCAATATATCACAATTATTATTGTGATATTATCACAATTATTATCAATTATTATAGAATATCACAATTATTATTGAGTTCTTCAATAATTATATTAATTACTAATAATTCAATAATTTATGTTATTACCAAGCATTAGCTCCCTATAACAAAAGACAAACTTCTAGAGTAGAAATTATAAATTATGAGAGTTTTTCTTCATTTGAATATAAAGTTACAAAAAGCAAAACAAACAAATATTCTTGTAATTTATTTCAAAGAGATTTTATTTAATTTCAACAAGTCACTGGTATTTCAGTTCAATTTGGTCATTCCGTTGTGTCCAACTCTTTGTGACCCCATGGACCCCAACCATGCCAGGCTTCCCTGTCCATCACCAAGTCACAGAGCTTACTCAAACTCATGTCCATCGAGTCGGTGATGCCATCCAACCATCTTATTCCCTGCCATCCCCTTCTCTTCCCACCTTCAATCTTACCCAGCATCAGGGTCTTTTCAAATGAGTCAGTTCTTCACATCAGGTGGCCAAAGCATTGGAGTTTCAGCTTCAGCAGTCCTTCCAATGAATATTCGGACTGATTTCCTCTATGATTGACTGGTTTGATCTTCTTGCTATCCAAGGGACTCTCAAGAGTCGTCTCCAACACCATAGTTCAAAAGCATCAATTCTTTGCCACTCAGTTTTCTTTATGGTCCAACTCTCACATCCATACATGACTGCTAGAAAAACTATAGCTTTAACTAGACAAATGTCTTTGCTTTTTAGTATGCTGTCTACATTGGTCATAACTTTTCTTCCAAGGAGCAAGTGTCTTTTAATATCATGGCTGCAGTCACCACCTGCACTGATTTTTAGAGCCCCTCAAAATAAAGTCTGTCATTGTTTCCATTGTTTCTCCATCTATTTGCCATGAAGTAATGGAACTGGATGCCATGATTTTAGTTTTTTGAATGTTGAGTTTTAAGCCAGCTATTTCACTCTCTTCTTTCACTTTTATCAAGAGGTTTCTTTAGTTCTTCTTTGCTTTCTGCCATAAGGGTATTTCAATTACTGCCTGTTTATATGTATATAATATATTTAACATAAATGCATGATCAATGTTATTTCATTAACTGACATTAATCTTGTGTCAAATATTTGCAAACAAAACAGACCATCTTTTATCATCTCAGCACCCTGGAGTGCTGGCTGCATTCTTATACTCATTTGTGAGGAAAGTAAAATAGGGGCTCAGTCCAATTCTCTTTTTGACTCTAGTCTGCAGCTTCTAAACATTAGTATCTACTCCCTGGAAATGTGCTCCAGCTCTGGAACTGCCAAGTGTTTCTTTCTTGCAACAAGAGTTATTTAAGGACCATAACTTCAGTATTAGAACTTTACATCAGGGTATATAGCACCATATAGAGTTGGGAACCTCCCCTGGAGAAAGAAATGGAAACCACTCCAGTATTCTTGCCTGGAGAATCCCATGGACAGAGGAGCCTGCTCGGCTCCTCTGTCCATGGGGTCACAAAGAGTCAGGCACACTGAAGGACTGAGCATGCACACACGGGCACGCGTGCGCACACACACACATGCACACATACATGCATTGCTGTGTTATTGAGTAATGAATTCATGTCTGACTATTTGTGACCTCATGGACTGCAGCTCTCCAGGCCTCCCTGTCCCTTACTACTGCCCAAAGTTTGCTCAAACTCATGTCTGTTGAGTGGGTGGTGCCATCCAACAATCTCATCCGCTGTCATTCCCCTTCTCCTCCTGCCCTCAATCTTTCCTAAAATCAGAGTCTTTTCCAATGGGATGGCTCTTTGCATCAGGTGGCCAAAGTATTGGAGCTTCAGTATTAGTCCTTCTAGTGACTATTCAGGGTTGATATCCTTTAGGATGGATTGATTTGCTCTTGCTTGGCACACACTTATGTGGCCCTTTTGGTGAAGGGTGATTGAAAAAGTATTTCACAGCACTTACAACATCTCTGCTGTTCTATAAGAGTCTAGTTATCACCATTATAAACCTTTTTGTAGACCTATTTTTAAAAAATTTTTATTGCAAGATATTTGCTTTACAATATTGTAAAGTAGTACTTTCACACAATATAAGACATTTAATAATTCCTGATATAGTACATAACCAATGCAAACCTTCCTGATAAGTTTATGCCCCTCCTATTTACAGACATTATTTTGCTGGTATTCTCCCTGCAAAAAATTTTTACAATAAAAATAAAACAATTTTCTTCAGATATATTTTTGCTATCATTTTATATCCTCAGCTAATATGAAAAAATAAACTAGAACCTTTATTAATTAATGGAACAGTGATGGTGTTGACAAAAAGGGTTAAAAGCCTGAAGTTTTATAAATGTAAACTTTAACCTTCTCATGTATTCATGAGACATATACATATTCATGTCTTAGAAGGCAAAATTAAATTTCTTTGGAAGAAAACATGTATAACTATACTATTTACATAGCATAACTATATTATATAAGATTTACATAGTATATCTATACTATTCATTCAGGAGATTTTGTTCTGTCCATTTGTAGAAGTACAAAATGAGAAACCTACCTGCATTAACATGTCCATTAAAATTAAAGATTTAGCACAGCCCTTACTCTCATTTCTTGCATATAAGTCAGGACATTGAAATAACTTCTTAAAAACTATCAGTGAATGAGATGAAAAAGTTTTATTCTCGTAAGAGCACTATTCTTTCACACAGCTTAACACAGTTTTCCCACTGGAGATCTTATGCAAATATACAAAGGAGAACAAGCTTACACTGATATCAATATCATCGCAAGAAAACTTGCTCTTATGGGGGAGATTCATTATCTGGTAACTGGATTAGGGTCTAACCAATGACTGAGGTGTACAACTTCTACTTCGTTCTGACTCAATAAATCATCAGGTGAACCCACACAGATGAAAATACTCCCCCACCAGGAGACCTTTTCAAGCTTGTAGTCTGGCCAGCCTGGTGAGAAAATTGCCAGCATATCTGTTGGCCAACAAAGATAAAGCAATCCCAGAGCTGTCCACACGAACAGAACTGTGCTCCCTGCCTCTGTTTTCTCTCTCCCAATGAAATCGATCCGTAAAAATGGCACACTGCAACTCTCGGGGTGTTAATGTTAAAGCCTAAACCTCAGAAACTCATGGGGTGTTAGTTTTAAAGCCTAAACCTCAGAAAGTTCTAATTCCTCAGTTGAGACTACTTCCTGTACCAAATGGATGCCTGAAAACTTTATGTCTCTTCTATTCATCAATCAGCTAACATCTGAAGCTGGTGAGGAGTTAATATATTTTTTTAATCCTAAGGAAAGAAGAAAAAGGGCATCCCAAGTGCCGCTGGTGGTAAAGAACCTACGTTCCAATGCAGGGGACTTAAGCAGCGCATGGCAATTCACTCCAGGATTCTTGCCTGGGGAGAATCCCATGGACAGAAGAGCCTAGCGGGATATAGCTGATAGGGCCACAAAGGGTCGGGCACAGCTGACTGAAGCACAGCACAACACAGTGAGCAAAACAGCAAGACACCAATTAGATTTGAGATTTTTAACTGAAATTCAAATTTAAACAGCAAACAGTTTTTATTTTGTCAGCCGAAGTAAAAACACTACCTAAAAACGCTACCTAAAAACACTTATTAGAAAACAATATGTATATACTTTTTATATGAACTTTAGTAATAGAGACAATAAAAAGTGGATGACAAATTAGAAAAGTTTCCATAAACCACAGCCATCGTCAAAACACATGCTATCAAATTATCTGTCTCCTATCCTCCACCAGCCAGTGTCAAGTTGAAACAAATACAGATGAATTGCTGCTTTTTCTACAGTGACATAAGGCTTAGTCTAGATTTTTGACAGGGCCTGCACATAACAGAACTCTTAATGGAAGCTGAAATTGTCTTCAATTATACCCAGTGTCTAAAGGTGGGTCAGCCTGGCTTTTTAAGCTCTTAAAATATCTCTGATTTCTGTCAGGGTTACCAAATTAATAGGACTCCATGAACTTTTATCCTTACTTAAACGTTAAAACTTAGAAGAAAGTGCTATATACTGGTATGACTTTTTTTGTTTGTTTTGCCAAACAAACTTTGTTTGTTTTATTTTTTAATATAAATTTATTTAAATTGGAGGTTAATTACAATATTCTATTGGTTCTGCCATACATCAACATGAATCCGCCACAGGTATACACGTGCTCCCCATCCTGAACCCCCCTCCCTCCCCCTTCCCCGCACCATCCCTCTGGGTCATCCCAGTGCACCAGCCCCAAGCATCCAGTATCATGCATCGAACCTGGACTGGGGATTCATTTCACATATGATATTACACATGTTTCAGTGTCATTCTCCCAAATCATCCCACCCTCGCCCTCTCCCACAAAAAGATTTCACATGTTAGGTTTCCAGATGAATTCTGAAGCTTATGCCTAAGAAGGAATTTGAAGAAAATCAAGACGAGGGTTGAAATTGAAGCTCACTGTAACCATGAGGGCTGAGGATGTTATGGTTTTACTTTTGAAATGAAGGGGGACTTTTCATCCATGATGTGTTCATTTATTTAGCAAATGCTAATTAAGAATCCTCTCTTCTGTATTTCAGCCATTGGGGATGTAGTGCGACGAACCTGAATCTGCCCTCAGAGATGTCTGTCCAATGTGAGGACAGAGACCATAAGCATTCTAATTGTTTTTCACAACTTTAAATGTTATATAGGACACGTTATAGCTTGTAGCACCATGTCCATGGGATTTTCCGGATAAGAATACCAGAATGGGTTGCGTTTCCTTCTCCAGGGAATCTTCCCAACCCAGGGATTGAACCTGAGTCTCCTGCGTGACAGGCAGATTCTTTACCACTGAGCCACCAGGGAAGCCCAAAATAATTAATACCATATCTTAAATTATTTACAAACTCTCTAAAATGAGAGTAACTTCGTAAGTCATGAGCTTGTTACTCTTGGAGATAAGTGTTGCAAAGAAGTATTTTGTTGCTAGAAGCTCCATTATCTTTAACAAATGTTGCTATATGAATTGGCAAAGTTTTCTATTTTGTGGAATCTCTCAATCATTTAATTAGCTAAAGGGGGTGAAGACATAAATTCTAATAGCTGAACCTATTTTTCATATGTTTACTTTTGAAGAAAAGAATGGTTTCTTTTCCCAGGGATAAGCGTATGAATGAATACACAGGCTGGTCCAATCCATAATACTTTTATGACTGCGACCTAGACTCAGACATAAAAAAATAAACATGATAATCCCCTTCTTCAAGGAGCTCACCAATTTGTAGTGGGGATAGACAGAAATGCACATCCAAATAATGTGGAAATTGAAGTGATATTAATGGAGAAAATTACCACAGTAAAGAGGGATATTCCTTAAAGGGAGGTGCCAACATGGTTATGGGCTTCTCTGTGCCATGCATTAAGTATTTTAGATATATTCGCTTTAATTCCTAAGACCTCTCAATGAGATGGCTACTATTATCTTCATTTTACTGCTGGGAAAATTGAGTCACAGGATTTTGAATTTGTTGATTATTTTAAAGTAATCCTTTCTAGGCCTCTCAAAGAGTAATGTTACAGTGAAAAGGAAAAAGAGGAAGGAATTTTATTTCCCTTTCCTGAGAACAAAGAAGATAGAACAGCGAGCAGGCCTGAACATTCATAGTTTTTACTTTAACACTTCCTAATTTGTGATCTGTAACTAACTTTGCTTTTCTGCCTCCTAACTCTGCATGAGCTACATTGTGCACTTATTATCCTTTGAAAGTGTTAGTCACATTTGACTCTTTGTGACCCCATGGACTGTAGCCCAGCAGGCTTCTCTGTCCACGGGATTCTCTAGGCAAGAATGCTGGAGTGGGTTGCCATTTCCTCCTCCAGGGGATCTTCCTAACCCAGGAATAAGACCCTGGTCTCCTGCTGTTGCAGGCAGATTCTTTACTGTTTGAGTCACCTGGGAAGCCTAGGTGACGTCAACTCTATGCTAATTACATCCTGGATCCAGTGCTCACCTTTACAGCACTCTCTCTGCAAACCATCTCTTGCATTTTTCTCTTTTTACATATCAGAAAGAAAGGGAAGGGCCACTGGGCTGTTGGACTCAATTCCTGGGTTACTGACATCAGCCTACGACTGTTCTTGAAACAATGCAAGAGAAAGAAGAATCCAAGATTCTTACACCTTTGTTCCTCATCACCTACTCCTGACTGGGAGCCCTCATCTTACATAAGCCCCTAGGCTCCTCATGGAGTAGGGGACAGTTCTTGAAGCATGAGCAGACTATGTTCCCCTCTCCACCAGCTGGAATTAAAGCCACCTTTCTGTTTCCTCCAAATTCTTCTCCATCTGTTTTATTCAGCTTCGGTGGGTGGAGAAAGCCAAGATTTTGGCCAGCAACAGTAAGTTCAAGGCAAGTGGGCTGAAGGTGTCATGTTAGTCTTAAAGGATTAGTCAAAATAGGGATACAGAAGCAAGAGACGTTTTATGGAGATACATTTCAGGTCAAGAAAGTAGGACTGAAAACATATCAAAGGTGACTAATACACACTGTGTGGAGGGAAAACCTGTCATTTTGGGTTTTCAATGGCAACAACTGGAAGACAGAATTCAGAGAAGGTGAGTAGAGAAGTCAAGAACTCAGAGTCTCCTGAGGAAGAGTGGACTCCAAGGGGCAGGCTAGGGTGGGGCTCCCAGAAAGCAAAGGAGAGTTTTTTTAAAAAGTGATTGGCAAAGTTTTGGTGGTAATAAAAGTCATTTTGATAATGAGTAATGGATTTCAGTGGGACAAACCTGGAGACAGAACAAGTTAGAAGGTGCATTTCAGTAAGTTAATCAGAGCTACTTTGACTGTTTTTTTTTTTTTTTTCTTTTCTGGTTGTGCATGAGGTTTGAGGGATCTCAGTTTTCCAGTCAGGGATTGAATCCAGACCATGACAGTGAACGCTCAGAATCCTAACTACAATGCAACCAAGAGTCCCTAGGAGTATTAGGAAATCAAACTAGTCCATCCTAAAGGAAATCAACCCTGAGTATTCATTGGAAGGACTGATTCTGAAGCTGAAGCTCCAATACTTTGGCCACCTGATGTGAAGAGCCGACTCACTGGAAAAGATCCTGATGCTGAGAAAGACTGAGGGTGGGAGGAGAAGCGGGCAACAAAGGATGAGATGGTTGGATGGCATCACTGACTTGGTGGGCATGAGTCTGTGCAAACTCCAGGAGATAGTGAAGGACAGGGAGGCCTGCTGTGCTGCAGTTCATGGGTTGCAAAGAGTCGGACACAACTATATAGCAACAAAAAATTGAATTAAACTGCTCCATTTCCTAGATTTATTTAATCAGAATAAATAATTAAATTCTAAAATAACTGATTTACTTTAAGTATCCAAACCTCATATGAGGAGCTCCTTGGACTCTGTATCACTCAGAGTTACAATTTTCATGGTATTATACAGCTTCAGAGTCATCTTGATGAAAACACAGTGAGCCCAGAAACCCCTAAAGATAATGTGTTTGTCCCTTGTTGAGGTTTAGGTAATTTTTCCACCAATGTGTTGCAACTATTCTAAGTTTATAGCTTTAAAGGAAAGAAAGAATTACTTGTTTAAACATGTTTTAATCATCTCTGAAGCAAAGATATTAAATCTGTACCCAAAACTGTTGGAGAGAGAATCAGTAGCCATCTGGTTCAATTTCAACATTTATAGAAAAGACAATAACAGCCTAAATTATTAAGTGCCTAGTTTATACACACCAAAGTTCTAATTGCTTAAATGCAGAAACTCTACTTCCCAATGAGTACAGGCAAGTGTGATAAATAGCTTGTTCATGGTGACAACATCAGTAAAAGTAAAGCCACGATTCACACCTACAACATGCCCAGAGCACGTACTTAACCACCCCTCTCATGACAGAGAAGGGAAGGAGGAGACACTGGCTGACATGACTAGTTTGTTATTGGGGTGGAGCACAGCCCAGAGCCCTTCCTTAGACACGGTGGCCCATTTTCTGCCCCTTCTGACTCACTGTCGATAAAATAAGAGAATTAACCTCATTTTCTGACACTGAAAATGAATAGAAGATGTTGATATTATTCACCCTGCAATGTCTTGGCAAGAGCTTAACCTAGGGTCCATTTTTAGACCAAGTGTAGAACCATAATCTGTAAGCATCTCCCTAACCCCAGAAGGAATGAAGCTCAGTACTGATGTGAGAGCATGGATAGCTTTCTTACTGGGCACGTTGGATTTCAGCTCCCTTACAGCTCTTCTCTGATCCTAAAAGGGACAGGGGCTTAAAGTACTTGAACAGATCAATCACTGTAGCTGTTACCAGTGATGTCCTGTAATTAACATCTCTCACCAGGAAAGAGCCTTCACCAGGCCAAATCATCTCAGAAGCTCAACCTACCTTGCTAAGGGATTTGAATTTACTATAAAATATTAACTATTCTGTAGTACAGACTCAGAGTTTCCCCTAAAATTAGCAACATAACCCTTTATTAATGCTGAAAGTGGTAAAAACAAATTTTAGAGATGGTATGTAAAGAGTCCAAAATTGTGGCTAAAAATCTGCAGCTAAAAGGGAGACAAAGAAATTAAAAAGCCTGCAAAAAACAGAACAAAAGGAAAATCTACAGCCTGGAGCTTTGTAGGGGGAAAAACATGCCCAACAAACCACTTTCCCTAATTAGTCTTGCATACATACGCTCTTTGACATGGGGCAAAACAAACTGGACTCCTAGGCCTGCTTGGGGGAGGGAACAAGGATATAAAAAGAAAAACCTTGAAGGGGTGGGACCACTCTTATGGGGTTAGTCTGCTCTCACATCTGGGGAGTATATTTTTTCATGTCACTTGTTTAATAAATGCTGCCTGAGTGAGATTTCTGCTCTGTCATTTTTTTTAATATTTATTTTTAATTGATTGATGATTGGTTTACAATATTGGTTTGATTTCTGTCCTACATCAACATGAATTGACCATAGGTATACATATGTCCCCTCCCTCTTAAATCCCCCTTGTTTTAATTTTTTATTATGACAAGACAAAGACAGAGGAAGAGGACCATGCCCGACATAGAAATTAAGTAGCCAGCGTTCCTAAAACTTGAAACATATGTTTGGCATGCTATATTCATTTGCTGAATTATGTTACACACTATCCTTAATGATCAGGTGTCTAAACATGAAACCATGGAGTAGGTTCATTCCTTTCAAAGATAAGGAGAGACAGAGAAAGACAGTTAGGGAACAAGCTGAAAATACTGAATGCAGCCTTCTATTCAGGGCTTGAAAGAAATTGCCTCTGGCCTACAGAAGAGTTCACTCTGTGATACCTGGGTTTGATCTGAATAATTACACACAGCAGATGTGCCTTTGGGTCGACAGTCTGATGCGAGGGAATCACATCTTCATTGGAAGTATTCGTGGCTATTCTCTTTCAAGTTCTACCAATGAGTAATATTTTACAGTTTTTACCATGAGCAGTGCAATCACAGACAGTTCCGAAGTAGGTTATAAAGTCAAGTGCAATAGTCTTGATTTCAGACCCCAAGTTTTCCTAAGTGGAGTTTCCTTTATGGTTCCTCCATGCTGGATGATATAATTTTTGGAATCGTTCATCAGTTCCCTGATCCCTAGTCAATGTGGCCTTATTTGATTAACTATACTTTCTGTTCAGTTTAGTTCAGTAGCTCAGTCGTGTCCAACTCTTTGCAAGCCCATGGACTGCAGCACGCCAGGCTTCCCTGTCCATCACCAACTCCCAGAGGTTGCTCAAACTCATGTCCATTGAGTCAGTGATGCCATCCAACCATCTCATCCTCTGTCGTCCCCTTCTCCCGCCTTCATACACTATTGAAATTGTCATGTCATTGCAGATGAGCATGTAGTTTCCCAATTATCAGATGGTTAAACTCAAGGTTGTCATCATTGCTGCTACTGCTGAGTCACTTCAGTCGTGTCCAACTCTGCGTGACCCCGTAGACGGCAGCCCACCAGGCTCCCCCATCCCTGGGATTCATTTTAAGGGCACCTTATTTTTTAGTCCTACTTGCCAGTTACGAGAAAGCGTTTCTGCTGAAAGAAAGCGTGTGGCTAAGAAAACATCACTGATGAGCTTTCAGTGTTTCCCATTAGGCTGACTGGTCGCTACTAGCAAGCTACAGATATTGAAATGAAGGAAGGTCTGGTTTACACCTCCCCGAATCTTTGCCCATCAGAATGACTTCTCCTTTTGATTCATAATTCTAATGCAATGAGGGACCTATGGTGATTTACAAGATGATCATGTCACCTATGGTCTTAGGTAGGATGTCAGGACTGCCAAGCTGTCTGGGTCTCTTTAGGGCTTCATGTTGGGGTATAGAGACCTCAAGTAAAGGAAAACAAAGACTATGGCCAGCAAAAATGACAGTTTCAGGGATTCCAGGGAGCTTAGCATACCACCAAGGCTTATCTTATTAGGCCATCTCCTATTCAGCCTGGCTTCTATTTCCATGGAGACACCATTACTCATGTATGTCTCGCCTTTCCTAGAGAAGCATGTGTGACAAAGTGGGTTTAGCAGGTGAGCACACCTACAGGCTGCTCAATGCCATGCAATTGAGGTAACCTCAGATGTTGAAAAGAGTGGCCTATGAAAGCCATCTCCTGTACGAGGGAGGGGGCCAAGGGGGCGAGGCAATTTGGTCTCCTGAGGGCATATTAAATTATGGTCACTCCTCGGCATAGTGAGAAAGTCCCAGGTCTAAGAGAATCTGAGCTTGGAAGTCATCCCCTTCCCCCATCCAGGGATGATGTTTGACTGACATATAACAGACTTGTGTTGACCTCTAGTGCTGCCTGCTACCAGGAGCATTACTATTGCACTGTTGCTCAGTCTCCAAGTCGCGTCTGACTCTTTGTAACCGCATGGACTGCAGCTGGCTTCTGTCTTCACTATCTCCCAGAGTTTGCTCAAACTCATGTCCATTGAGCCAGTAGTGTCATTCAACCATCTCATACTCTGTTGCCCCTTTCTCCTCCTGCCTTCAATCTTTTCCAGCATCAGGGTCTTTTCCAGTGAGTCAGTTCTTTGCATCAGGTGGCCAAAGTATTGGAGCTTCAGCTTCAGTATTAGTCCTTCCAATGAACATTCAGGACTGATTCCCTTTAGAATGGACTGCAGTGATCTCCTTACAGTTCAAGGGACTCTCAAGAGTCTTCTCCAGCTTTTAAGTAACACTACTGCTGAGTAGTGTTACTTAAAAGCAGGGATGCAATTTCTTAAAAAAAAAAAATCTTTTCCAAAATATCATAAGTAAGTGCACTGAACTTTGGAACCTGAAATGTGCCTTTTTACAGATAGAAACTCTACATTTATCAGACTCCAGTCTTGGGAAGTTATTTCCTTCATCATTTCATGAAGATTATTCATGGTTAAAAGATAAATTTTGTAATTTCTCCAAGCTCATGGCAATCATTTAGACCTTCAAGCTTGAGCTTATTTGAAGTGGTCATGGATTTTCCTGCTATCTTCCTTTCTATAGCAAGTGACTTATTTTTCCAAACCTTTCAGTTTAGAGATAATTTTTTTTGAAAGGGAAAAAATAGTGAAATCACAGCTTGATGTTTCTATAATCTAGGGGTACATCAATCCTTTCTAAGCTCCCTAGACCTGAAGTGGCAGAGCTGAGACTTGGATTCAAGACTCTTCACACATAGGCTGTTAACTGCTTGCAATACTTCTATCTGTCCCAATGACTCCATGCTTTTATAATCCTCAATACTGTAAAATAACTAGATAGCTTTTCTCCACAGAACCTTTCATTTCTTTTCTTTTCTTTAAAAACTTTTAAAAATTTATTTATTTTAATTGGAGGCTAATTATTTTACAGTATTGTAGTGGTTTTTGCCATACATTGACCTGAATCAGCCATGGGTGTACATGTGTCCCCCATCCTGAGCCCCCACCCACGTCCCTTCCCATCCCGTCCCTCAGGGTCATCCCAGTGCACCAGCCCTGAGCTCCCTGTCTCATCCATGGAACCTGGACTGGCGATCTATTTCACATGTGGTAATACACATGTTTCAATATTATTCTTTCAAATCATTCCACCTTCAAATCATCCCACCTTCTCCTGCAGAGTCCAAAAGTCTGTTCTTTATCTCTGTGTCTCTTTGTGCTTTTATTTTTTTATTTTATTTTATTTTTTAAATTTTATTTTTACTTTATTTTAGTTTGCAATACTGTATTGGTTTTGCCATACATTGACATGAATCCGCCACGGGTGTATACGAGCTCCCAATCCTGATGCCCCCATCACACCTCCCACCCCGTATCATCTCTCTGGATCATCCCCGTGCACCAGCCCCAAGCATCCTGTATCTTGTATCAAACATAGACTGGCGCTTCATTTCTTACATGATAGTATACATGTTTCAATGCCATTCTCCCAAATCATCCCACCCTCTCCCTCTCCCCCACAGTCCAAAAGTCCGTTCTATACATCTGTGTCTCTAAGTATTTCAAGTGAACAAGACTAAAAGAGAAAAAAGTACCCAACCTGAAAGAAATCAACTGCTTAAATGTTATTTCAAACCTGTGGTATATCTCCATTAGGTTGGCAGTAGCCTTAATTTATCCTGCATGCTTGTGCTCAGTGGCTTCAGTCGTGTTTGACTCTTTGTGACCCTATGGACTGTAGCCTACCAGGCTCCTATGTCCATGGGATTTTCCAGGCAAGAACACTGCTGTGGGTTGCGATGCCCTCCTCCAAGGGGATCTTCCCAATCCAGAGATCTAACCCCTGTCTCTTATGTCTCCTGAACTGGCAAGAAAATTCTTTACCACTAATGCCACCTGGGAAGCCCAATTTACCCTGTAGAAATATGCAAAGTCAAAATGATAAGTTACAGAGTTCAAGTTTATTCAAGGTGTAAAGTTAAACTTCCTTGGGTCACTGTC
Organism: Ovis canadensis; assembly: GCF_042477335.2. Classification (NCBI taxonomy): domain Eukaryota; kingdom Metazoa; phylum Chordata; class Mammalia; order Artiodactyla; family Bovidae; genus Ovis; species Ovis canadensis. The sequence continues at coordinate 108,940,799 of NC_091246.1, forward strand.
CCACTACAATGTAGGGGTCAGTGTTTTCTGGGCTATGAGGCAGCCACTAGGTTTTTAAGTGGCTTGTGGATACATATTCCACACAGATTTTTAGGAGATAAAACAGAAAACATGAAAAAAATAAGGATGTTTTCATTAGTATTCAATCCGATACTAGATATTTGCCAGGCATCTCCACCCCACCTCCAACAGCTTCTCAGTCCCAGAAAGAGTCTCCCTTTCTGGAATGTTTTACACCAATGTGTCCCTCCCTCCCCTGCAGCAATCTCAAGAGTGTCCTAGTTTCTGTGAAGTGAGGCAGAAGTGTGTTGTGAAATTCGCAACAATACATCCAGAGTGAAGGCAGACTTAGACGCTTTACAAGGGGTCAGCCTAGAACCCATTCACTTGCCTCAATAAATTCCACTATGAATCAGCCTGAGAAGCAAAATTAAGCATATCTATGTTTTAAGACGTATGTTATCACTTTTTGACCCTCTCAGTGTTAGAAACACTCTTTTCTTCAGGAGGAAAGACCTGATTGGCACCCCTGCAAGGGTATAAGGCCTTTTGGACACTGGGATTTGTGCATTCGAGTCATTATTTTTCTCACAAATTCTCCATTCTACTATGTGTGTGTACACAGTGAAATGGTTTTTATCATGATCCTGAACCTAAGGCGAAAATGAGTAATAAATTAGATTCAATTATCTAGAGGGTCTATGTAACTGTAGCACAGCTTTATCAAATTACAGGGACTTATCAGAATGATTCTAGTTTCTCAGAATTAGACATAAGAGATAACTGCAGAGGAGAGGAATCCAGGCTCCCTAAGCAGAAACGGTATCCATTTGAGGTTAATGTAGCATTTATGTCTGCATATAAAGTTGCCCTCACGTGTCACCTAGGATGTCACGTCCCTGAGTCTCCACTTACTCGTCTATAAAACTTAGATGTATAAAAATTCATAAAGTCTTAGACAAAAGTACAAAGATCCCCTGCCATTTCTTTCATCTCAAAGATCCTACCTGCAGTTTGAAATTAAAAGACACTTGCTCCTTGGAAGAAAAGCTATGACAAACCTAGACAGTGTATTAAAAACCAGAGACATCACTTTCCCAACAACCATCTAGTCAGAGCTATGGTTTCTCCAGTAGTCATGTATGGATGAGAGAGCTGGACCATAAAGAAGGCTGAGGACTGAAGAATTGATGCTTTCAAAATGTGGTGCTGGAGAGGACTCTCAAGCAGATCAAATCAGTCAATCCTAAAGAAACAAACTGAATAGTCATTGGAAGGACTGCGGCTGAAGCTGAAGCACCAATATTTCGGCCACCTGATTCAAAGACTGACTCACTGTAAGAGACTCTTCCATAAAAGACTCACCAACTTACTATAAAAGATTCTTGAGGGCAGGAGGAGAAGGGGGCGACAGAGGTTGAGATGGTTGGATAGCATCACCGACTCAATGGAGATGAATTTGAGCAAATTCTGGGAGATGGTGAAGGACAGGGAAGCCTGGTGTGCTGCAGTCCATTGGGTGGCAAACAGTCAGACACGACCAAGTGAATGGACAATAACAACACTGTGGAATTGTTCCTTAGTGGACATAAATGATTTAATTTTTATTAGGGAATTTTGATAACATGTGTTTCGTATATATTGATGCATTTGATGTCTAAAACTTGCCACCTCATCAAAAACCTTGAGTGATGAGAGACTGATAATTTTCTAAGGAACTGTTGTAAGTCAAGATAGAGAAGGCATTATTTTCAGGTTTTTTTGCACTGTGTCAATGCATTGAGCTTTTCTTTTTTTTAATTAAGAGCAGAGGGATATTGAGATATCAAAAAAGAACTGTTTGAAATATCAATTTTTTTTTTAATTAAAGCTCACTAGCTGAGGTTTGCTGACAAGGGGAATAATCATACAATATAAGCTTTTATTTCATCAGAGAAAGTCATGCCTACCCAAGACCTGAAGCCTAGGATCCAGAAAATGGTTTCAAATGAGTGACAATCCTACTCAAAACAGCTGTCTGTGAGGAAAATAAATGGGATTTAATCGGCCATAAAATGGATTGTGCAATTTATTTTTTCCTGAGGAAGTCATGCCTTGTGACATCAGTGAGCTGTAACAGTTTTGCTTTGAAAAGAAGCATCCTATTCTTTGCCAAACCTATATTAATTCACCCAAGTGGAGTTTTCATCCAGAAAAAGCAACTGGAAAGCCAGAGGGGCTTACCCACATCCACCATCTCAGGGTGGGAATTGCCCTTCCCTGTCTTTAAAAGGCCTGATTTAAAACATGAGCCCTAAATAATTATTCAGTTCAGAGAGAAGTTTTAAGAAGGTTTCCTATGAAGGTTGAAATACATTAAATTATACATTAATGTTCTACAAAAAATGACAATGTTCAATTAATTGACAATGATTTACAAAATTATATGTTAATGTTCTAGAAAAGATGACATTAATGTTCTACAATGACAATCTCATACACCTTAAACTAACATTAAGAAGAGAATGAAACTGTAAAAGAGCAAAATACCAGTTAGAAAAATGACAATTAGATGAGATGTATCATTATTTTAAATGAAAATAATTTTAAATGCTTAACGCCAAAGAATAGAGGAAATACAAATACTTATTTATCCCCAATGGACTAAATTTTCTGTATGGCATTTTTAAAGATCTCACAGGGGTTACATTATTTTTAATCTATTTCATTTAATTAAATACACAGAATATTTTAAGTGATAAAGAAAAAGAAAGCAATAATAAAATTTTTCAACTGTGAAATATACTTTAATATTTGGTACCTAACTACAGCCCAACTAGCCAATCAAACTTAAATATGCCTCTTCATTCTATTACACGTTTTCCAAGATACTTATTTTTGGTGCTCAAAATTCATCTAGAACTGGTCCATTCTAAAACTTTAGTCTCAAATTCTACATTAAAACATTTTAAAAACAGTTTTTAATTAACACTACATAAAATGCCTATTAGTATGAACGTCTCAGCAAATTTATTTTTATTCAGCTAAATATAAGTTTTACTCAAAGTGAACTGAAATAAATTTCATCAAATTTGATATATTATATTTATTTAGAAGACAGACAAATGTAATCCCCAAAGTTCTGAACCTTCTCAGTACAGTTCAGTTGCTCAGTTGAGTCTGACTGTCTGTGACCACAGGAACCGCAGCACACCAGGCCTCCCTGTCCATCACCAGCTCCCAGATGACCCATGTCCATTGAGTCAGTGATGCCATCCAACCATCTCATCCTCTGTCGTCCCCTTCTCCTCCTGCCCTCAATCTTTCCCAGCATCAGGGTCTTTTTAAATGAGTCAGCTCTTTGCATCAGGTGGCCAAACTACTGGAGTTTCAGCTTCAACTTCAGTCCTTGCAATGAACACCTAGGACTAATCTCCTTTAGGATGACTGGTCAGATCTTCTTGTAGTCCAAGGGCCTCTCAAGAGTCTTCTCCAACACCACGTTCAGAAGCATCAATCATTTGGTGCTCAGCTTTCTTTGTAGTCCAATTCACACATCCATACATGACCACTGGAAAAACCATAGCCTTGACTAGACGGACCTTTGTTGGCAAATAATGTCTCTGCTTTTGAATATGCTATCTAGGTTGGCCATAACTTTCCTTCCAAGGAGTAAGCGTCTTTTAATTTCATGGCTGCAATCACCATCTGCAGTGATTTTGGAGCCCAGAAAAATTAAGTCTGTCACTGTTTCCACTGTTTCCCCATCTATTTGCCATGAAATGATGGGACTGGATGCCATGATCTTAGTGAACGCTGAGCTTTAAGCCAACTTTTTCACTCTCCTCTTTCACTTTTATCAAGAGGCTTTTTAGTTCTTCTTCACTTTCTGCCATAAGGGTGGTGTCATCTGCATATGTGAGGTTATTGATATTTCTCCTGGCAATCTTGATTCCAGCTTGTGCTTCATCCAGCCCAGTGTTTCTCATGATGTACTCTGCATATAAGTTAAATAAGCAGGGTAACAATATACAGCCTTGACATACTCCTTTTCCTATTTGGACCCAGGCTGTTGTTCCCTGTTCAGTTCTAACTGTTGCTTCCTGACCTGCGTACAGGTTTCTCAAGAGGCAGGTCAGGTGGTGTGATATTCCCATCTCTTTCAGAATTCATAGTTTGTTGTGATCCACAGTCAAAGGCTTTAGTATAGTCAATAAAGCAGAAATAGATGTTTTTTCTGGAACTCTCTTGCTTTTTTGATGATCCAGCAGATGTTGGCAATTTGATCTCTGGTTCCTCTGGGTTTTCTAAAACCAGGTTGAATCTTCTAGGGCCGGTCAAATAAAGACTAATTCATGAAACAATTCATCAAGAATAACACATGCCTTTATAGTATGTCAAGAACTTTTATCCTGATCTGCAAAATAAGAACCTACTTAAAATAACTTGTCTCTTCTTGAATAAAGAAAGCATTCCCATGGTCATCATGAGGGTCGTGAGCCTCATGAGCATTTGTAACACTCAGGGAAAAATCCCCAGAGCTGGAGGGGTTATTTACTTGCTCTACTGAAGAAAAGAGAGCAACAAGAAGCTAGTTTGAATTCTACAATAAAGATGGGGCTCAGCAAGGACACATACCTCTCATTAATGTGTCAGATATGTCCTTAGTTTACATAGACATTTACATCATGTGAGACTGTATTTTAATTTAACGGAAGGAGAAAGAGAGAGACTTGCTCCTTGGAAGGAAAGCTATGACAAACCTAGATATCATATTAAAAAGCAGAGACATCACTTGGCCATTCTTGTAGTCAAAGCTATGATTTCTCCAGTAGTCATGTATGGATGTGAGAGTTGGATCATAAAGAAGGCTGTGTGCCAAAGAATTGATGTTTTTGAATTGTGGTGTCGGAGAAGACTCTCAAGAGTCTCTTGGACTGCAAGGAGATAAAAACCAGTCAGTCCTAAAGGAAATCAACTCTGAATATTCATTGGAAGAACGGATGCTGAAGCTTCAAATACTCTGGTCACCTGATGTGAAGAGCTGACTCATTGGAAAAGACCCGGATACTGGGAAAGACTGAGAGCAGGAAGAGAAGGGGATGACAGAGGATGAGATGTTTGGATGGCATCACCCACTCAATGTACATGAGTTTGAGCAAACTCTGGGAGATACTGAAGGACAGGGAAGCCTGGCATGCTGCAGTCCATGTAGTCGCAGAGAGGCAGATGACTCAACAATGAACAACAAAGAGGATGAGAAATCCTAGGAGTGCTTTGTCTTCCAAGACAGATTATATTAAAGCATATTTTGCCATTGATGAGTAGGACTCTTATTTTATGAATACAAATAGACTCGCTTATGACTTGATTTTGTGTTTTATAATTTCCAAAACATACTCTTTAGACCCTGATGCTGGGAAACATTGAAGGCAGGAGGAGAAGGGTATGACAGAGGGTAAGATGGTTGGATGACATTATGGACTCAATGAATATTAGTTTGAGCAAATTCCAGGAGATAGAGAAGGACAGAGGAGCCTGGCATGCTGTATCCAGGGGGTCACAAAGAGTTGGACACAACTTAGTGAATAAGGGACAACTCTTTAGAAATTGCCTTGCTGGTTTTCCTCTGATACTGATAACATGCAACTGTTCTACATTCATATTCATGCTCCAGAAAATAGTACCCCTCTATTCTCTGGACACACTTTCAGTGATAAATGCTAAATAATCACTAAAACAGAACTGTCATTATATGGCATGATATGCAAATATCAGAAATCAATATTCTTTCTTTCAATTCTATAGCAAATGATAACAAATTTCTAATTAGAAAAGAATGCAATAAAATTTTATAACATTTTCTCAGTTCCTGCTACTTATTAGCTTTTAATATTATATTTTTACTTTAAAATGCAATTATCTTTTAACTTAAAATCTGAATAATAAATCTAAACAATTTCAAGATTCATTTACCGTGACCAGCGCTCAATAAATCTGAGACATAAAAATGGCTTGTCTTGCAGTCTTGTAGACTATCTGACAGAAAACCAGTACACATGCATTTTTGTTGACTGTCATCTCTGAATGTTTATATGCACTTAATGTTAGTGTCTTATTATGTAAAATAGAAGTGCATTACCATTTTTCATCTATTTTACAATCTTTTCATGCTGATGATATCTTTCAACTTTGAATAGTTGTAAAACTTCTGCCTACTGATTTGTCTGATTATGGCAACTTTCCTTAATAGTATAAAAGGAGAGTATTTGAGTAAAATAGAATCTGAAATTCAAGAATTCAAGACTTGTCAATACCATTTGTATAATGACTTAAACATTTTCAGTATTTTAAAGATTTATAGACACTTTTAACTATGCGAAGAGTCTAAGATTTAGATGGTAATAGGGACCTTAAAGAAACTGCATGTGTGTGTGTAGGTGGCTATACACATACATATGGTATCTGAATTTGACAAGAACATTTTAAAATGGTTTCAAAGCAAAATAGACCTGCAAAATATTGGAAGGCACACCTGAATAACAAAGAATGAAGTTTGGCTGGGGAGGAGTAACAGCAGTAACCTGAAATTCAATATAAAATTGTTGTAAAATGAGTCCATAAGAAGGCAAAATAAATGTCTACAGATCTGTGACAATTTCAATATTTTTTCAAATAAATGTACTCACAAATGTTCCATAAAATAATGTAGAGGTAATACTATAGAATTCCCATCCAAATGTCCCCTTATAAATTTATAAATCCACCATCAATTAAATGCTAAATAATAAGAACAAATTGAAAAATGTATGTCATATTAGTATGGGTAAGAAACAGAAGGTTTTTGAAGTTAAGCTATTAATGCAGCTATATTACTCACTGAAGTGTCAGTCCCAGTTCTGAGACACATGACCGTTATTCTGAAACCTTGATTTTCACAACAGTGACATGTAGATTTTGTTGGAATGAAGACTCTGGTATGTCTGGGTGGAGCCTGGGGGTCTGCCAGGCTGACAAGCGTCAGTCCCAGTTCTGAGACACATGACCATTATTCTGAAACCTTGATTTTCATAACAGTGACACCTAGATTTTGTTGAAATGAAGACGCTGGTATGGCTGGGTAGAGCCTTGGGGTCTGCCAGCCTGACAAGTCTCAGTGTGATCCTGATGTTGTGGGTCCAAGGACCACACTTTTTGAGGAGTGAGGACCTATGCTTTCTGGGGAAGAGTAAACTGGATTTCATTAAGGTTGCTGATTTTGCTAAGATAGCAAGGATGGTTTCAAGCTTCTGCTTTTCTTTCTAACTAGAATATGGAGAATAATAGGTGTTTGTGAATCTCAAACACTCAGCTCCCTTCTTTTTCTGTCCAGGAAGTTTGAAACAAGCAGGCATCAGAGTGTGTGTGTGTGTGTGTGTGTGTGTGTGTGTGTGTGTACACGTGTGCACGTGAACACATGCGTGTAACTATGCGTGTGTGTCTGTGCACAATGTCCAGGGCACAGTAGCGGCCCACCCCCACCCCACCTGTGTTAAGGGAAGTGTGTCAGCAACTCTCCTGCGAGTCCCCTTGGTTTGAACTTGAATTCATCTAAGCGCACCAAGTTTAGAGAATTGTCAGGTTCAAATATGCCCCGTCTCTGAGGCTAAGCTGCAGCTTAGTTCACACATTTCAACATTTTCCATGTGGATGCCGCAAAGGTTGCCTGGAATTTGGAGATAAGCCTAGGATTAGTCCTGCTTTAAAGTCATCATGAAGCCTTGTTAGAGGCCTCAAGTTAAGTTGTTAAATGTATTTCTGAGAGCTTACTAGGAAAAAAAAACGCTAACTTTGGTGAGCTTCAGACAGCAAAAACTGTGTTGGCTTTGAAATTTTACCTGCAGGCCTACACCTTCCTGTTTTTATAGACAGTAGGCTTACATTTTGAGGCTAAAACAACACTCTGTTTACCAAGCTCTCTGCAGAAAATATCTAAACCAAGAAGTGCTCACAGGTTCCTCTTTTTAAAAAAATGCATTTTGATAACTAGGTCAAGTGGATAAATCCAAGCTGATTTTTAAAATTCATTTTGCAATATTTATAACAATGCTATAATTTGAAAATACTTTATCATTTTTCTCTATTGATATGAAACCAGTTTTAAAGAATTCACAATCAGAATGATTCTGGAACTATGAATTCCAAGGGATATTACGGTCATGCTATTAACACGGCTACCATGTTGGCTCTGTTTTTCAGATGTAGCTGTTCTATTGACCTGGAGGACATAAAATAGAAAGCAGTAATGTCTGATTAAGTCTTACCAAAATATTATCACCTGTAGATAAAGGACATTAGAGAATCAGAGAGCTGTAGGGCAAAGGTGTTAAAATGCATAGTGAACAGACCTGGAGCTAGAATGTATTTCTGGAAATAAACATGAAGGGTAATGTTTCAGAAATAATTTCCTGAAGGAGAACAAAACATCCCCTATATTTTCTTGTACTTTATAATTTGTCTAGAATATTTGATTTTTAAAGAATTGGTGGGGAAAAAACCTGATTTCTGAGTTATACCCAAAAAATTATAAAGTATAATAGCCTTTAAAAATATGGATATAAATCATATCTAACTAATAAGCAGAGAAAACTTCTTTGTCTTTGAGGCCCTGTAAATATGAGATGGCTGGGGATATCTTCCTCCTCTTCTAATAGTAAAAACAGTCCTGAATGAGTTTTGATGAACATTAAACTCACAGACATAATTTAGGAAGATAATATGCTCTATTTATCCTCTTTGTGTTGAAATTCTACAATTTATATTTTTTTCTTCAATATCTGTAGCTTACCTACTTATTGGTAAAACTTTTTTTTTTTTTTTTAGTGTTAATGCAGTCCTAATTTTTCTACCATGTTATAAATGACTACAATTTGCCTTCATATGCCTTCTATGAAGGTAGGACTCTGATTGCACCTGGGGGTGGTGAGGGGACAGATAGATGTGTGGGTGGATGGATGGACAGATAGACAGAATGATTGATTGATTTAATCTTATAAAAATGATTTGATTAAATTGAAAAGATCTCCTCACAAAAGTATGGAGAATATTGATGCTGTTTTTTAGGACAGTATTTGGTGAGGCGACTGAAGTGACTTAGCAGCAGCAGCAGCAGGCAGAAACTGAGAACAGTTGTTCTCCTACGGAGCACAGTTTCTTTATCAGCCAGAGAGGTCTCCATCACAACCTCCCTGGATAGCTTAGATAACTAAGAGTCACTTATTCGCATTTGTTAAAGAAATTTGAGACACCAAGAGGTTCATTTACCCAAAGTCATACAGTTCATTGTCAGTATGAGGATTCTAACCTGTGTGTATTATGTTGATTTTCTAGATTTCCCACAATTCAGAAAGTGACAGTGATGCTTTTAAACACCAATAATATTTTATCAGATGAGACTCTGTAATGGGAAACAAGACTTTGAAAGGAACGTTTCTCCTATTCCATACACCAGGGATGCCCACGAACCCTAACATTCTATCAGACGGAATTTTGTAATCTGAAACAGCAATTTGAAAGGAAGGTCTCTCCTATTTCATAACCTTTAGAATCGTGATGTAATATAAAATATTATTAAGGTATTTTTATCATGTCGTTCAAAGTTTACTCCTACACATGTCATCAGACTTGTGAAATGAAAAGCAATATTCCCTAAAACTTCCCCTTTTGAAAGTTTAATGATTTTAAAATAATACTTTCCACTTGATCACTCCCAGGAATAGAATATTTAAAGGAAAGATTTACAAAAGCATTAAAATAACTGTTAGGGGAAGCACACTGACTGAAACCGCCAGGCACCACAGCAACTATTTACATGAGTTATTTTACGGCAGGAGGTCTTGGTAAGGAACATGGAACTAATAAGCCACCACCAACCACAAGAGTTAAGGAAAGGTCAAAAGCAGATACCATGTGTCTGACCACCTCCCAGAATCCTTCTTGCTGGCATTCATCTTGGCTGAACAAGGTGTGCACCACTGGGAAAGACTCTGAGTCAGAATGATTGGCTAAAGACAACCTGGAAACTAATCCCATCACCATAAAACCTGAGACTGCAAGCCATGTGGCAGAGCAGTTCCCCTTACCCTACTGCTTCCCCTCACACATCCCCTAGCCCCTGGGCACCCTTTCCCAATAAAATCCCTTGCTTTATCAGCACATGTGTTCCTTGGACAATTTATTTCCGAGTGTTAGACAAGAGCCCAGCTTCAGACCCTGGAAGGGGTCCCCCTTTCTGCAACATAATGATTCTCCTTAAAAATGTCCTCTAGGAAAGTCAAAATCACCACCACACTCCCAGCTAATACTATTTGTGTTCTTTCACTTCATGAAAAGCAATGACATTGACCACCCTGAACACACTTCTTTTCCACGAACATGCTATGTGAAGGGATTGTCCATCAGAGTCGCTACTACACAGAGATTCAAAAATCAAGACCACTCTTTTCTCCCTTTTCAAGAACTTTCCATTGGAAAGCACCTTTGAGAAATATTCAACAAAAAAGTTCTCTACAAACCACGATTTACTGCTAGCAAGTGTTTCCTCTCTATTATCCTCAGGTCAAAATTCTGTCATTGGACATACTGTACCAAGACAAAGCTAATTATGTAGAAAATTCTCTACAGGTATCTCTTATTTCTCTTGGTACCAGTCAACCAAAAAAATCATTTATTTGGTGATGTACCTACCATCCCACATCTTTACTCCCTTTTTCATTCTTTTATTTAAAAGCAAAATTTTAGCTTTAACACATGAAATGTGCATTTTTAGCCTGAGGTAATAATGACCACTTTGAAACAAGTAGCCTCAATTAAAATAAAAAAAAAAGTTTCTGTGTTATTTAAATTAATTTAATGAGTACATTTAATTTTAACTACTTTTTAGATACTTATTTAACACATATTTACCTAAGAAATGCAAAGCAAAAGGTACTTTGAAATCAACCTGAATTAAACAGAACAACAGACAACTTTCTTTTGCCACATAAATGTCAACACTACAAATAAACCACGAATCCTGAATCAGTATTTGAAGTGAATCATTGCAGACAATAACATTTCAGAAACCTCAAAGCTAACACACGAAGTGGTTTTACTTTTATAGAATTTTTAAGTACGATGAAGGAATAGTTTTCTGTGTGCAAATGAAAACTTCCAAACTTCAATTAATTCATAGAAACTCAAGATGCATTCTCTTGTAAGACAGAGGAAAAACAGACAAACTTGTTTACTGCCATTCTTAAACACACACAGTTTACAGTTAAACCAAACTCCTTCATGCAAAGAAACAGAAGGTAGATGAATATCTTTAGAAAAAGTTTCCGCCTGTCCACCAGCCAAGATAGAAAGATTTTACTTATCCTGTAATATTAACTTATCCTGTAATATCCTGTATTTAAAGCAAATATGATTTATCAAATCCTAAACTCATACAACTTTCTATAATCGTATTCCCCTGACTTACAAACCAAATTGTGTTCATCAGAATAGTAAAAAACAGTAAAACAATGCTGAATTTTCCAATACTCTGCACTCCAGGCCTTTTTGCTATTATTGTTCAGATACAATAAAATAGCTAAAATTGCCAGGTCAAAATATTTCTTTGTGTTACTTACCATTTCCAGTATTTATGAAATAACAGAAGCCCAGCCTGGAGAAACCATCTTGCTAGTAAACAACAGATCTTTTTCAGAAATAGGAACAGGTTTTACAGTTCTACTGGAATATATCACTATTCATATGTACTCACCATATTTCACAGTGGTTTTTTTTCTAAAGCTGAAGATAGAACTTAAGGCATTCTGCCAACACCTGTCTAATTCACAACAGAAATGCAATGCAAATTTCTTACAGATACCCCAAATGATGCCAATAACTTATCCATTTCATTTTGCATTTGGCCAGCATTTTACAAAATCACATCACCACAGCATAGACAAAACTTCATAATCACCTTTCAGATAGAATCAGCAAGAAGCCATTGTAATAATCCTCTGCCTTATTTTAAAAGCCTGTAACAATTATGCAGGTGATAATAGAATCACATAAAATGGTATCAACAGTGACTTACCTCTATCACTGAAGTCATCAACCAGGATGATTTCTGCGATCAGACTCTCCGGGGTTCGGTTGATGATGCTGTGTATGGTCCGGAGGAGGGAAGTCCAGCCTTCGTTATGGAATGGGATAATGATGCTGGTGTTCGGCAGCCTTTCCAGGTACATCTTGTGCTTACAGCTGGATTTGAAAGAGGAGGGCAAGGCTATGTTAGATGCAAAACGGTAGTACATTTTATATTGCCATTGACTCACTGTGTTATCAGACAACTGTGAAAATTAGACTTTGCCTAATGGTTTCCCAGCCAGAGCTTCTACACTGTTATAGCTACTCTACCCATTCTTGGGATTTATTAATGATTCCCTTTCACATCCACTCTCTTTTTTGTTTTTTGGATGTGTCAATTTCACATTTATTCAGGTACAGATAATGTGTCTCGACTCAACAAGGTTAAATAAGAAGCTCTGTTGTACTATAAAACCAGATGAATAGTTTATTCCAGTGATTCTGAGTTGATTTTGCCATAATTTCCTCAGCTATGCCCTCCTTTGTATACTGACTTTATCTATGCTTTTCTATACCAGTGGCTCAAAAAGAAGGTAAGAATCACACTGAAATGTCATGCTCTCCTTAATATATATTTTCTCTATTGCGATCTAATAGTTGGGGACAAATTTTATGTATTAACATCATTTCCATTGAGCACATGGTTAATGTTTGGGTGGATTTCTGGGAAGTTTTGGAAGTTTAACTTCTGAATATTTATGCCAAAATAATCAGTTAAAGTTGGTTATTGCCTCCATGGCTGGGCAGTGTTTAAGGCTCTAGGGGAGAAAAGAGACTTAAAGTGAAAGAAGTGAAAATTTAATCTTAAATAATCACATACTGATGCAACCTCATGGTTGAGACTACAGTGAAATTCAAATCATGACACTATGACATTCGTTATGAGAACTATACAGATCTCATATTTCTGTTATCACTGTGAAGTAATCTGAGATGTCAAATAGGAAGTAGGTCTTAACTCTGGGCATAGTTACAAGCAATTTAGTATATGTCATGGCTATGCTTTCAATAGTCTTGATTTATTTAAGTAATTTATAAATAGGGCAGAAAACTGGGTCTCAGATCTCATTTAATTTTTAGTTCGGCATTGGTCATATTTGCCCAAGCTTTATGAAGGATAATGAATTCACTTGTTGGTGAGACATTTGAGTTACTTTCAAAATAATACAGAATGAAATTTTAATCAATTATCAAAATTCAGTGATTTTCCTGACATGGACAACCTGAAGACAAAAGAGAGAGCAAAAATCTGGAAACAGACATAGTTTCTGCTTAAAAGCAAGAACATTGAATAATTTGTCTTTTGCCAGAAATGGCTACTGTTTAATTTAGATAAGAAAACAAAACAAAGTATAAATTTTGAAGCATGCATAGATTCTACCAGTTTGCATAGAAACATACCAGAATATGCAAGACAGTACCTACAATATGTTTTCAGTCAATTGCTTCAATACTTTATTTTACTATGATCTCAATAGGATAACTTAAATATCACTGTGGATATAAAATAGATCTTGTCTTACAGCTTCAGATGATAGAATATTAGTATAATGCAATTAAAGAAAAAAATTAACTATCCTGGAAGTTACAGTAAAATGACATATTTTTAGACAAATAATTTAAATATAAAAATAGACATTTCTATCTTGTCACTTTATTATCACTCTATTTGATCTCAGATTTTAAAAATTGTAAAAATATTTATAAAAATGGTAGATTTCGATGTTTTCAAACACAATTGAGAGAACTAGGAAAAAACCATCAAAATGATACCATGAAGTGGGCATAAAAGCCCTATAAAAGACATGCTCCTTAAAGAACCAGGGCTTCCCTGGTAGTTCAGTGGTAAAGAATCCGCTTGCAATGCAGGAGACCCATGTTTGATCCCTGGGTCAGGAAGATCCCCTGGAGGAGGGAATGGTAATCCATTCCAGTATTCTGACCTGGAGAACTTCATGGATAGAGAAGCCTGGCAGGTTAAAGATCATGGGGTCACAGTCAAACACGACTGAGTGACTTTCACAGAGGAACATATTCCTTTAGGGATAACATAAAATGATTTTAAAGAGCAATATAGGAAACATACATGTCAGTGATTTCCAAGAATATAGAGATGGGTGCTTTCACATATAATGAACAAAGATGGAAAAGAGTGCTAAAGGAATTCAGTGCATCTTATCATAATTACAGAGTTATTCATTTAACAAACCCAAAGAACTGAGACAAAGGTATTTTCCTATATCAACATTCAGTTCAGTTCAGCTCAGTCAGTCATGTCCGACTCTTTGTGACCCCATGGACTGCAGCATGCCAGGCTCCCCTGTCCATCACCCAACTCTGGGAGCTCACTCAAAATCATGCCCATTGAGTCAGTGATGCCATCTAACCATCTCATCCTCTGTCGTCCCCTTCTCCTCCTGCCTTCAGTCTTGCCTAGCATCAGGGTCTTTTCCAGTGAGTCAGTTCTTCACACCAGGTGGCCAAAGCATTGGAGCTCCATTTGAATGCAGAGTTCCAAAGAATAGCAAGGAGAGATAAGAAAGCCTTTCCCTGCAATCAATGCAAAGAAATAGAAGAAAACAATAGAAAGGGGAAGACTAGAGATCTCTTCAAGAAAATTAGAGATACCAAGGGAACATTTCATGCAAAGATGGGCTCTATAAAGGACAGAAATGGTAGGGACCTAACAGAAACAGAAGATATTAAGAAGAGGTGGCAAGAATACACCGAAGAACTGTACAAAAAATATCTTCACAACCCATATAATCATGACGGTGTGATCACTCACACTTACCTAGAGCTAGACATCCTGAACTGTGAAGTCAAGTGGGCCTTAGGAAACATCACTATGAACAAAGCTAGTGGAGGTGATGAAATTCCGGTTGAGCTATTTCAAATCCTAAAAGATGATGTGGTGAAAGTGTTGCACTCAATATGCCAGCACATTTGGAAAACTCAGCAGTGGCCACAGGACTGGAAAAGGTCAGTTTTCATTCCAATCCCAAAGAAAGGCAATGCCAAAGAATGCTCAAACTACTGCACAATTGCCATCATCTCACACACTAGTAAAGTAATGCTCAAAATTCTCCAAGCCAGGCTTCAGCAATATGTGAACCGTGAAGTTCCAGATGTTCAAGCTGGTTTTAGAAAAGGCAGAGGAACCAGAGATCAAGTTGCCACCATCCTCTGGATCATGGAAAAAGAATGAGAGTTCCCTAAAACATCTATTTCTGCTTTATTGACTATGCCAAAGCCTTTGACTGTGTGGATCACAATAAACTGGAGAAAATTCTTCAAGAGATGGAAATACCAGACCACCTAACTTGCCTCTTCAGAAACCTGTATGCAGGTCAGGAAGCAACAGTTAGAACTGGACATGGAACAACAGACTGGTTCCAAATAGGAAAAGGAGTACGTCAAGGCTGTGTACTGTCACCCTGCTTATTTAACTTATATGTAGAAACGCTGGACTGGAAGAAACACAAGCTGGAATCAAGATTGCCGGGAGAAATATTAGTAACATCAGATATGCAGATGACACCACCCTTATGGCAGAAAGTGAAGAGGAACTAAAAAGCCTCTTGATGAAAGTGAAAGAGGAGAGTGAAAAAGTTGGGTTAAAGCTCAACATTCAGAAAACGAAGATCATGGCATCCAATCCCATCACTTCATGGGAAATAGATGGAGAAACAGTGGCTGACCTTATATTTCTGGCCTCCCAAATCACTGCGGATGGTCATTGCAGCCATGAAATTAAAAGACGCTTACTCCTCGGAAGGAAATTTATGACCAACTTAGACAGCATGTTAAAAAGCAGAGACATTACTTTGCCAACAAAGGTCCATGTAGTCAAGGCTATGGTTTTTCCAGTGGTCATGTATGGATGTGAGAGTTGGACTGTGAAGAAAGCTGAGCACAAAAGAATTGATGCTTTTGAATTGTGGTGTTGGAGAAGACTCTTAAGAGTCTCTTGGACTGCAAGGAGATCCAACCAGTCCATCCTAAAGGAGATCAGTCCTGGGTGTTCATTGGAAGGACTGACGTTGAAGCTGAAACTCCAATACTTTGGCCACCTCATGAGAAGAGCTGACTCATTTGAAAAGACCCTGATGCCGGGATAGATTGAGGGCAGGAGGAGAAGGGCACGACAGAGGATGAGATGGTTGGATGGTATCACCAACTCAATGGGCATGGGTTTGGGTGGACTCCAGGAGTTGGTGATAAACAGGGAGGCCTGGCTTGTTGCAGTTCATTGGGTTACAAAGAGTCAGACACGACTGAGCAACTGAACTGAACTGAACTGAACTTCAGCATCAGTCCTTCCAATGAATTTTCAGGATGGATTTTCTTTACGATTGATTGGTTGGATCTCCTTGCAGTCCGAGGGACTCTCCAGAGTCTTATCCAACACCACAGTTCAAGAGCATCAACTCTTTCCCGCTCACCTTTTTTTATGTTCCAACTCTCATATGCATATGTGACTACTGGAAAAACCATAGCTTTAACTATACAGGGCTTTGTTGGTAAATTAATGAATGTTTTTAAAAATATGGTGTCTATGTTGGTCATAGCTTTTCTTCCAAAGCGCAAATGTTGTTAATTTCATGGCTCCAATCACCACCTGCTGTGATGTTGGAGCCCCAGAGAATAAAATCCGTCACTGTTTCCATTGTTTCCCCATTTATTTGCCATGAAGTAATAGGGCCGGATGCCATGATCTTAGTTTTTTTAATGTTGAGTTTTGTATTATCCTGAATATTGATATTCAGGGTATCAGTATATCAAAACATCAAACATTAATATATCAAAACATCCAATATTAACATATCAAAATATCAAAGCATCATACCTAACAATGATCTGTGAATGTAACTGATATTCCCAGGTGTAAAATTATTCTTTTAACATTTAGAGGAGATACTGTATACATTTCTGGCTTGTTTTTTAAATAAGAGCTGTATTCAGACTAATACACTATAGCAGGGTTTCCAACCCCTGGGCCATGGACCAGTTCATGTTAGGAACCTGGCTGTATAGCAAGAGACGAGCAGTGGGCAAATGCTTGTATTTATAGCTGCTCCCCATTGTTTGCATAACCTTCTGAGCTCTACCTCCTCTCAGATCAGAAGTGGCATTAGATTTTCACAGGAGCATGGACCCTACTGTTCCTGAATCATTCCAAAACAATCTCCCTCATCTCATCCATGGAAAAATTGTCTTCTGTGAGACCAATCTCTGGTGCCAAAAAGGCTGGGGACTGCAAAGCAATCAATAGGGATTTAAAGATATGTTTAACAGCTATATATAATCCGTTCAGAAAAATAGGCAGACTTGTGAGGATGGAAGACTGATCATGGGCAAAAAAGCCTTTGCTCATAAAAATATTTTAAGTAATTTCTATATAAGGGATGTGAAAGTATCTTTCTGTTCATTCGTGTGTTCAGTTCACAATGATTTGCCATTGGCTTACTCTTAGCCAACTCTGGTAGAGCTGAGTTCCAGTCCTCCCTTCTCTGGAGGCCCAGGGAAAAGTCCCACAATGCCTGGGTATCTGTAGGTGGCAGGAGTCATCTGTAAGGCCACCCCTTTCACACACACCCCCCACCCGCCTCCTCCCCCTTCTTTCAACCTGGCTTCCTTTCCTCCCTTGAAATCTTTGATGTTAGTACTTGGATCTGAAGTTCTGTGTCTCTATAGGAGGTTTTCTGAGAGACTGTATTCTTGTATTTAAGGGCTTCCCTGGTGGTGCAGAGGTTAAAGCGTCTGCCTGCAATGCAGGAGACCTGGGTTCAATCTCTGGGTCGGAAGATCCCCTGGAGAAGGAAATGGCAACCCACTCCAGTATTCTTGCCTGGAGAATCCCATGGACAAAGGAGCTTAGTGGGCTACAGTCCACGGGTCGCAAAGAGTCGGACATGACTGAGCGACTTCACTTCACTTTACTCTTAGCCAGGAGGCAAAGTGGAGATAAAACAGGGAATGAACCCCAGTTTCTGACTTTAAGATATTTATGTTATAATAGGAGATACAGACTGGTAAAAGGCAAAGATTTAAAGGGGAATTGATATGTAGATGTGTACAAGCATTTGAGAGTGAGGCCCCTGAATCAATTCATAAAGTACTGCAGAAATGCAAGTGAGAGTTAAAAGGGGCCTGCAAAAGACCAGCTTGAGATATATTTAGGAAAATAATTGACATGACTTAGTAACTGTCTAGGAGAAACAGTTATGGAGGACCCCCACGTTTTGGACATGAGCAGCTGATGTATGAAATACAGATGGAGGTAAGAACACAGTGTGTGAGGGACTTTTGAGGGCTCCAAGACTTGAGGGTAAAGATGAATTCAATCTTGACCACATTAAGTCTGAAGTGCCTAAATGATATCGAGTTGAACATGAAAACAGATCCTCTGCTCCCTGTCCTGCTTGCTCATTTCTGTTCTCTTCCAGCCTTAAAAGACCCTAATTCTTTCAATTCTAGTATATGAGAGACAGCAGAAGAGACACAGATGTAAAGAACAGACGTTGGACTCTGTGGGAGAAGGCGAGGGTGCGATGATTTGAGAGAATAGCATAGAAACATGTATATTATCATATGTGAAATAGAACATTAGTCCAGGTTCGATGCATGAGACAGGGTGCTCAGGGCTGGTGCACTGGGACGACCCTGAGGGATGGGATGGGGAGGGAGGTGGGAAGGAGGGTCAGGATGGGGAACACATGTACACTCAGCGCTGATTCATGTCAATGTATGGCAAAATCACCACAATAGTATAAAGTAACTAGCCTCCAATTAAAATAATATAAAAAAGACCCTAATTCTAGGAACGAGATTCACTCAGCAACTCAACCTGACTTATGCTCTCCTGAACGCACACTATGCCTTGTCTAATCTGCTGATTCTTTTCCTAGATAAAAAGAAGTAAGGATGAAGAATAAAGTAGCTAAAAAATGACCAGCTCTCTACCCCAGCAGCCCCTTTAGTAACCCTGCAGGCAGATCATGCAGGCAAGATAACATCAGAAGAGATGTTCACGCAATGGAGAATGATCAGAACCCAACATCCTGCTCTGATAGATTCACTGAGATTCTTCCCCATCTCCCCCTTTAAAACTGGTCATGGCCAAGCAGAATCTTCAGAGTTGATCTCTGGACAAATCCACCTTCTCCTCAGATTGTTGGCTTTTTTGATTAAAGCACCCTTCCTGTTTATTCACACTTGCCTCTCAAATGATTGGCTTTTGAGCAACTGAATCTGAGTTCAGTAACAAATACAGCAGCGGTATGTGACATACACAGTTAGCTGTCTATGTATGTACGTGTGTGTGTGTGTGTGTGTATCTATCTATCATCTGTGTGTCTGCTACCTATCATCTACCTATCATCTAAGTATTTATCATCTATCATCCGTGCAGCTATCCATCTATCCATTCATCCATTTATCCATCCATCCATCCATTCATCTATCATCCCTCTATCTATCCTTTTATCTAACATCCATCCATCCATCCATCTATCTATCCATCTATTTATCATCTATCTATCTATAGCTCAAATAAAGATCTGATTTACTGGAAGCACAAGTTGATGAGTAACAGCTCCAGCACTGATGCCAGAGCATCACCACTGTCTCTACAGCATCACCATACTAGTACTTACCAAGTTGGTCTTACCATAAGTACCAGCAGACAGTCAACTGAGTGCTTTCTCTCATCTCTGATAAAAGGCAGATTAAAAGTTCAGAGGCAAATGAATGCCATAGAGCAAGTATCAGGCAATGAAGCTGGGGAAAAAGCAATTCTATAGTGAAACATCTCTAGGTGTTTTCTGTATCATCACTATGGTTTTCCAGCAAGATGGTGCCTCAGGTGCCCACAGGGACAAGCATCAGGATGGGGATCTTTGGCTGGCTGATTTCCCTTCCCTGTTGTATCTCTTCACCCTCCTTGCCAAAGTGTACTCTGTGATGATCTCTTTAAAACTACTGCAGTCAAATCGTGTCTGAGAGTCTACTTTAGGGGAAACCAATCTGAAACCATCAGCCTGCCAGTGCAGGAGACACAGAAGGCTTGGGGTTGATCCCTGGGTCAGGAACATACCCTGGAGGAGGAAATGGAAACTCACCCCAGCATTCTTGTCTGGAGAGTTCCATGGACAGAGGAGCCTGGCAGGCTACAGTCCATGGGGTCACAAAGAGTTGGATGTGACTGAGCATGTACCCGCATTACAGTAAATATAGCCTTAATCTAATAAGCAGACTATTAGTAATACAGTTACCTTCTTTACATAGATGCCTGTAATTTTTTTCAATGAGACTACACTGAAAACTCACTCATTATAATTATTCCTCAAATACTGAAAAATCACTTTTTATACATTAGACTATTGAGGTTTAAATGTGGCTTTGCCACTTGTGTGAAAATGGGTCAGTTATTTAACTTCTATAAGACTAGTTTTCTCATGTGTAACAATATAAAAGCAAAAAATCATAATTTATTCATAATTTGTGAAAGAGAATTAAATTAGATAATCCATACAAAGCATTCAGTACAGTATTATATTTGATAATAGTTTTTTAAAATTATATGTTGCTGTTATTATTGCTTTTTAAAAACATTTTTTTTTGATGTGGAGTTGAATTTGTCCTCATATTACTTCTTTTTCGTGTTTTGGTTGCTTGGTCATGAGGAATGTGGGATCTTAGTTCCCGGCCAGATTTTGAACCCACATCCCCCACATTGGAAGGTGAAGTCTTAACCACTGTATCATCAGGGAAGTCAGCGGTTGTTTTAACAGCTATTATTTTATCTGTCAAGTCCTCTGTGAAAGACGCTAGGAAACAAGGAGAGACACGAACTGCGTGAGAGAAAGTGAGAGACACACGATAAAAAGATGAATAAATTACAGTTTCCTCCCTTAAGGATTCACAGACTAGCAGACAGATGCATCAAATGATTAGATTCAAATGAGACAAGGGACATAATAGATGGCACAGAGGCACTGAAGAGCCCACAGGAGGTATGACCAACTTTGTCTGAAAGAACTAGGGGTGTCTTTATAGATGAGTCTGTATGTGGAAAACAGATCATGAAGGATCTTGAAAGTGATTCTGAGAAATCTGGACATCAGCCTGCAGTCAATGGGAAGTATTTCTCATACTGTTAATGATGCGGAAGACAGGATACTGTTTATAATTCCTCTGACATCTGGGTAAGTGATGCACCGAGACAGCAAAGATGCAAGGAAGAAAGCTGGAGGTTGTAATAGCTTGGGCAAAAATAATGAGGGTGCTGATCTGAGTTTTACTCTAAGGAAAGCCAGCCTGTGTGTGGTGGTG